>NC_081350.1:12293032-12335464 GCF_029784015.1 Lycium ferocissimum
AATTGCACCTCCTCTTTCATAACTGATCTGGCAGATGCAGTTATTGAAGCATTGCCTTCGACAATGGCAATGTCTGCGTCCACTGGTACAGAGGAAGCAGTTGACGATCCGATGCAATATTTTATAAAAATGCTTTTCGGATCACTATTAGCATTTGTTTTTCTGTTTTCACCAAAGATGGTATCGGCTTTTAAGAAGAACATCCTTTAGGGAGGACAAACGATCCTTTTCAGTAATAGTACAGAGATCAAGAAGCAATATTTATGGTGCCACCTTAAAGTTTCTTAATTTTGTAAACAGTTCACAAGTTTTTTTCTTACTACTAATGTACAAGTTATCACTTTTGAAAGTGCCAGTATTCTGTTTTGGGGGCAGGCACAGGACGAAAACAAATCAGAGATACAAGTCTCTTTGTGGCATTGGTTTCAGACTCATACGAGTGTCTTGTATTACATCTATGAACTTCCTTCAATTATACAATGAATTCTTTTGGTCAAGCATTCGTAGAAACAGCAAGGACATTAATTTGTGCAGTAAAGTATCTTGACAAGGTACATCTACTAGGTCATGGGTGCAAGCCGTGAACCCCTCTTTGTAGAACCTCTTTGTAGAATACTTACTCCGTCCATTTTTACTTGTCCGGTTTGAAAAATCAAGAGATAATTTATCATTTTGTTCCTGTTATATCTTTATTATTAATTATTGGGTGGAAAACTTCAAGAAATTGTTAGTGGCCGTATGACTTTTAAAGTATGATTGATTTCAATCACTGAATGACTTGGTAATAATTAAGTAGTAAAATTGTCATTCTATTTATGGCTCATTAAAGGGTGTGTCAACTCAATCAAGAACAAGGAAAAATAGATGGAGGGAGTACGAGGTAAGCTTCATGTCGTGTGGTCTTTCTTTAACCTGTGCATGCGCATGGTGGAAGCTTAGTGTTGTCAGCAACCTTTTACGCAAATGAGTAAAGTAGTTCCAATCGGACTTATTTTAAGGGGAACACTGAATTAGACGGATCTTGCTTTGATACTATGACAAAGATAATAGACCTTAAACCTAATTCGAACACAAAAGCTAGCTGAAAAGGTAAAGGACTCAAAAGTTTCTAGCTCCCTCAATCAAGCCTTCACTCCTTTGTTAGGGACAATCAAACTGCAAGAGAAATACTAAGAAAACTAAATTAGCTATTATATCATCCGTCAACCCAAACAATTTGGCAATATCTTTCTCAGGATACAAGATCTAGTTCAATATGCAAGAAACTTCTCTTTTCAATTAAACAGCGTTAAGACTTCCAACAACTACAGTGACTGCACTCATCGTGCTGCTTTGGCATGTATGACCCATGGTCTTTGAAAGGGATGAACAGGAACAAACAATAAAAGATAAACCAAAGCAGACATTGGGAAACAGAATCACCCATCGGGTATCGGAAATTCGCTAGTTCGACTAATTTGGATTCATGTCAGGGAAACACACTGAGTGAGGCAAAATGCTCCCTCCTCTTAGATTAACCATGCCTAAAGCTCAACTTGGGACCTATTAGTTGAGGGAAGAGCAATCCCTGCCATCGCACACACCCCTCGAAGGTATAAGAATGTTATAGTGATAATGTTATTGAAGGAGTAAACTTATACTGGTAATAGCACTTTTCCATTTGTAGATTCATCTACCAAGTCTCGTAGGACTGATTTTGATTCCAGCCAAGGAAATAAATATGAACAAGAAACAGTAATCATGAATACAACATGCTCGAAGCTGCCTTATTGAAGCAAATATATGGATCCTACCTCAGCCTTTGACATCTATAGCAGAAAGGCTCATCCCCTACGTAAATTGTACTTGCCAAACATGAAATTTGAAAATCTGTATCTCATGGGTGCGTGTTATCCCGCACAAGTTAGAGATTGACAACGATCTTTTATCGACAATGATATAAGTCATTCCTTTGAAACCTAATATTTGGGAGACTTAGACATAATAACCAGTAATCGTGAACCCTCGTCCCACAATCTCCCCGGCACAAAACCAAGCAAAACATTCTAGCCCAAAAAGAGCGGCAATGCCAGCATCCTCAATTTTCAGCTCCTGTCTGTGCTTCCACAAGTTCTTGACATCATCAAGTTCCTTCCAGAATGCTTGATAACGACCAGGAATACTGTCCCAATAACAGAGATCATTAGTACAAGATATATGAAAGGTAAAAATGGAACAGGTTTTCTATCAGGTAACAGAAAGGAGCTCAAGTTCTAACCTTTCTGCTCTGATATCATTCAACAACGTGCCAATAACATGAAGAGAAACATAACACTTTTGGAACGAATAAACATGGAAATTGGAAGCAGAATTGCTCTTTGCTCCCAGCAAACCAGAAAAAAGAATCTTGTATCAGATAGTATATTCCAATTGCTCCAATTTTTTTTTGGTGATCAGGAGAAGTTCAGTACTCCAGTCTTCTTAGCAATGATAAATTCAAAAGACATAGTCACTTTATCTTATTTTAATTACATACTTTACATATGGATTATCACAAAATGTTTGGGGCACATATAAATACTCAATTGCCACATCAAGAATAAAAAGTATCAAACGAATGAAATTTTAAACTATCCTGTGACGTATCCCCTAGGCCCTATCAAACCAAACCCATAAACAGAGATCCAACAAGTATCATCTTTTGTTTTTATCGGTCTCCAACAAGTATCATCTTCTGGAATAGAATTCTATTACGCAAGAAAGACTTAAGTCCTCACGTTGTGGGATTTCACTGGGTTGTTGTTGTTGTTGTTAAGAAAGACTTAAGTCCAATCAACATGTCACAGAAAACAGGACAGTGAGAGCATAACTGTAGTAGACTCTGTTCAACGTTGACAAATGAGTATGACTATGACACAACCTTCTTTAAGATATGTAAATCAAGTTACAACCGGTAGGATGGCGCTAAACCATCAAACAGTAATACTCCATTGATAACTCACCTTGCTAAGCTAAATCATCAACAACTGTGTTGCTCAGATTCTCCAAAGATGATAGAGAACTCGAACAACATAGATCAACATTGAAAGCAAGTTGGAGTAGAGCCAAGATAGAACATTTTAACAGAAACAAGTGGGGAGCTAAATCTAAATATATCTCATCAGGACATATAAAAGACTTCTTCTTTCTCTGCATACATTAATTCAGTCTGAATCTATTTGACGTCATAAACACATAATCAAAGATGACTAGCTTACCTAGGAGCTAACAAGGAAAAAACACTGACCTCGTATTAATCATTCAAAAGAGATGTTCAGAAAAAAGAGAAAAAAAACAAATTTAAGTAGTTCTCTTTTTTGTTGAGTAAATTTTAGTATGCATACTTCTCGAAGCAATTACGGCAGGTTCAAGAGACCTTTTTTTTTGCAGTAGTTGGAATCAAGATGCTTATCCATGGCGTCTAAAGATTTTCAAGAATTGCCTTCTCCTGATAAACTGTACACAAAATTCATTGTTGCCAAAGTTCTTGGATGTTTCTCCACGATAATGCCTCTATTATATAGAAGACCTAGGTCACTTCAAGTCGATACAGCTGACCATGCCTGAATAATGGCCTACACAAACTACGCCCTCTGTTTCATTTTATTTGAAGATGTTTACCCGGACACAAAGTTTAAGAAATAAAGGAATTTTTTGACACATAAGCTAAATATATGTAAAAATACCAAAATTGCCCTTATTAACGGTAATAAATGTGATGGTGAGAGTTCCGCATCTCTTTACATTTTCTCTTTCCTAATAAAACAATGAACTTATATATCAAGTGCGTCCAAACAAGTAGGTCATTGAGGGTAAAATTGAGATGCTAATTTTAAATAGTTTCAAACAAAGATAGGTGTCATTCTTTTTCGGACATGCTAAAAAGGAAAGCGTGTCACATGAAATGAGGCAGAGGGAGTACTAATTAATGTGTAATAACCAGTACTTCCCATATCTTATCACTTTGTTTGCATCGGTTCCACAGACTTAAAATCATCACACCCATATGGTTAGCCTAGTATTTAGGCAATTTAAATCCATGATTAGTCTAGGTTATTAGCAATTGTACAAAATTAACCTAAATAACTTTTGGGGAGAGCGAGTTGAGGGAAGCCTTCCTAACATATATCGTGTTTCATGCCAAAGAGAGATGACAATCCAACAAAACTGTAGGTCTCATAAGGGGGTTATTCATTGGGACTTAAAGATTCAGAAGAAACCTTCAGGATTGAGAGATGGAAGAATTTTACAATTTGAGTGAGTTATTGTAAGGACTAGTCACACCTAACAACTCATCAAATGCATGGAGCTGGTGGGAGAGTGGAGATGGTTTATTCACTGTTAGCTCTTTTTATAAGAGACTATTTTCCCTCATGATTCGATTTGGATACCTAGAGCACCGAAGAAGGTATGTGTTTTTGTTTGGGTGGAGGCAAGAGGTGCGATCTCAACAGTGGAGAATCTGAGGAAGAGAAGGATCACCTATGTTAGTTGGTGTTTTATGTGTAAGAGTATTGGCGAAAGTGTAGATCATCTCCTATTGCACTGCAAGGTGGAGAACAATCAGAAATCTATGGCCTTTAATCCTAAACAGATCCAGTTTCAAAGTTGGCAATGGCCTGAAAGTTTCCTTCTGGGATGACAAGTGGATTGGTCGTGAACCTCTAAAGCAACTCTATCCAGATCTATACACATTATGCCTTCAACAACAAGCTACAGTTGCTGAATTATGGACAGGACAAGGTTGGAATTTACACCTCAGAAGACATTTAAATGACTGAGAAATGGAAAGAATAGCGGCCTTCTACTCCACAGTTGATCAATTCAATAATTTAACAGGAGAAAGAGATACTATGGTTTGGAAGATAGACAACAAAGGTTTGTTCACTGTAAATTCTGCTTACAGAGACCTGAACACATCAAACAACCAGGAGGTAGGATGGCCATGGAAGATGATATGGAAAACTAAAATACCTTACAAGGTAAATTGTTTTTCCTGGCTATTGGCAAAGGAAGTAGTGTTGACTCATGAGAATTTAAACAAGAGGGGGTTCCAGTTGTGCTCTAGATGCTATTTATGTGGGGAACAAGCAGAGACAATCAACCATCTTTTTTTACACTGCAAATGGGCAGATCAGTTATGGAAGATATTCATCAGTCTGAGGAAGATCAGGTGGGTGAAACCAGGGAGCATTAAAGGAGTTCTTAGCTGCTGGAACAGAGATGGCAATGCTGCAAGCTAAGTTGCTCGGCTCCAGAAATGTTGCCGCACCCGTGTCGGATCCTCCAAAAATACACTATTTTTGGAGGATCCGACACACACCCGTCGATATTTTTGAAGAGTCCGAGTAACATAGGCTGCAAGATAGGAAGAGAGATGGAAAATTGTCCCAGCATGTATTTGGTGGACAGTATGGAAAGAAAGAAATCAGAGATGTTTTGAGGGCAAACAAAGTGACCTACAGAAGTTTAAAATGAATTGTTTAGCTCTATACTATTTTTGGTGTAAACAGGAAGTTTTAGGTCAAACTGAAGATATTTTTGATGTTTTAGATTACTTGTAAGGAAGAATATAGATAGGAGATCAAGCTGTAAGGTGTAACATTTTGAAAGGGGGACTACATTCTTTTTGATGTAGTATACCTGTGGATATATAGTTAACTGTTACCATTATCAAAAAAAAAAAAAAAAAAAAGGTGGCTAGTCGGTTACGGAGGGTTGCTCTTAATTTGTTTGGGATGCAATGGGTGATGCCAGGCACAGTGAAGGAGGCTTTGCAAAGTTGGTCTCATAAGAGAGGGAAGAGAAGCAGAAGGGCATGGAGGGTTGCCCCATTAGCAATCATGTGGGTCATTTGGAAAGAGAGAAATAGGAGGGCTTTTGAAGGGGTGGACAAGATATTGTAAAGATGCAAAGTAGTGTTTTGTCTCTAGTTTCTTTTTGGTGTACTTTCGAGGTCCCGATTTGTATAGAGGATTGGATCTCTTTTGTTGAGAACCATATTTGATGAAGGTTCTCTTCTTATGGTATACGGCTTGTATACGGGGTTTCCCCAATTGTTAATAAAATTATTTACCTTATCACAAACAAAAAAAAACAAACAAACAAACTCCTATACTTCTCTTAATAAACGCGCCTTCTCCAAAATAGATGTGAACTACACGACACTTCAATATCTTATGCATATTGGGATTTTCCCCCTTTTGTGCAGTGAAATTTAGCATGCCAAATACAAAATAATTAATAACTTATGCAACTATAACAGTAAACGAAGCAAGTGTAGCTTCAAATCCTCAATAGGTTTACATATCCTGAATAGAAGCAGGCTTTATTTCATACATGACAACTATATAAACAGGAGGCATTATACATTTTTGGCTTCATTAGAGAAACAAAAGGCAACTTAACCACAGTCCTCCATGACCCGCTTGAAGTCAAGAATTGTTCTTTCCATATAAGACATCTTCCTCTCCAATCTTTCAAACACATTGTTTTTTTGTTTCTCCTTCTTATCTTGTCAGTTCCATTTTGGAAATATACCATGTGCAATACTTTAATTTTTTTTTTTATCACTTCCTTTGATTCCCAAACATATCTATCTCTTGGTTTATCCGGGAACCATTTGTTGTAGTTCATCAGTTGTACTAGACTATTTACTCCCTAACATTCAGTAGTTGACGTTGATTTTTGTTCATTACCTCATCATGGCCTGCTCTTATATTTCTAGTGAGCTCTTAGTGAAATCTCAAGTATACAAGAGTTCACAAAAATTTAACGAGTGGTTGCCTTAAATCAACCAGTATGTTGACAACATTACCAAATTATAAACCAATCAACCATACTTCCCTATTCGAGGACTAAAAGTTCAGGTATCATGAAGTTGACTAAATGTTGTTTAACTTTTATGAACAAGGAACTTACTCAAAGGTAAGGTCCTGGAGGTTTTTTCAGTAAAGACGTGATTTTGGGATCACTAAGGTCCAGAAATGAGATGATAAAACAAGAAAAATATTACAACCACAAGATGCTGAGCAGTTTGCAGTCTAACCCGTACAGCCCTAAGCTAACCTAGCTACGGCCAACTTATGAATAACATGAATCCATCCGTTTTCCCTACAGATAATCAACTGAATACTTTCAAGACTTCTGGCAAGTCGAAGCAAAATCACTAGTTACCTCAAAAGACTAAGTATTTTTGTCGATTTGAAAGGATACAAGTGATGAATAACAAACCTAGCTAAGCGAGTGTAGAACACTTGTTTCGCCAAATGCTGACATTTCTCCACAGTAGGTGGCTCTTGAATGTATTGCTTGTTCTTCTCCATCATCTGCTTGTAGTATGCACATGCATTCTTGGTCAAGATATTTGAAGCTTCAACAGCCTTTGCTTTCACTATAGGTAGTTTTGATGCCATAGTTCCCTAACCAACAAATAACACGCACCATGAAAAACATCATCACGTGTTGCCAAAGGAGAAAAGTATAGTAAAGTGCTTTTTTATCAAAAAAGTACAGTGAAGTGCTAAACTCTGCTAGGGCTTAAGTGCAAAATGCAATTCAAGAGTGCACTTTATCGAAGAAAAGCTCCGATAAATATAAAAGTGATCAATCAAATTCAACCCCATTCTAAGTTTAAGATACAAATGCAAAGATTTTATAGTAACTACTTTTCAAACACTAATTTCAAATTCTATACACCTAATCATGACATCTTTTTGTAGAGATGTTTACAGTTCAATGCCGTCCTCTTCATGATAGAGATAATTTAGTGTCGTGGTGCCTGCATTGAATGGCTGTTTAATCAAGGCCAAGTGCACTAGCTTCAAACCTTAAGCGTGTTTCAAGGTTTCCATTTACTTCTTTTTTATAACTGAGAAATCCCCGAGGGCCAGTAGCACATGATTCTAAACTCAGTGGATAATGAGCCCCGCACATCTACCATTCACCACTACTCGTTGAAGCGACCAGCGACTTAATGGCACATACCCTCCTTTTATAATAAGGTACATCATACAAAATCCAAAATAGTTCATTCCGTTTTTCTCAACATTGGCAAGAAGCTTCAGCGACCCATGTTTGGATTACACAAGAACCCTTTTTAATCATGGGCAAGGCATTTACTCCCTCCGTCCATTTTTAATTGTCATGTATTGACATGGCATGCCTCTTAAGGAGCCAAAAATACAATGACAATGTTGCTATATCACCCCTAAATATTGCTAATTCATCTAATAATTAAAATCAATCAGAATACTTTAAAGAAGTTTCAAACCCAATAATTAATAGTAAGGGTAAAACAGGAATGAAATGGTAAATTATCTATTGGTTTTCCAAACAGGACATCTATTTTTTTTTAGTATAGAGGACAAGTAAAAATGGACCGAGGGAGTAACTATTGAAGACCCAACCCCAACACATTTAATTATGAAAACCACAATCACTCTACAATATCTCCATGGTGCAGCTCACAAGTTTTAATTTTTTTTTGGTTACCCTTTTTTAGAATTTTACATAATCTGAAAATTTCTTTAAAAATACAGTCTTTTAACCCCAACACAAACACAAACAATTTTTTTAAAGAAAAGATTCCATTTTGGAGAATTAACCTAACCAAACCATTTGATCAAATTTATTCTTCAGACAATTAGCCTCTTTTCTAATGAAATTTTTAGCACTAAAATGGAATGAAGAAGTTAGTTTAAAGTTGGAAAGAAATATGAATTGAAATAAGAGAATAGTGGAGTACCAGAATATGCAGAGCGAATCACACTAAAATTGAATGCCAATTTGTGTGTGAGAGAGATAGGGTTTTGAAGCTCAATTACTACACTTGTACCAATTTATGCAACTCCTTATTTTATGTTGTGATTTATAATATTTTTTATAGTAATTTTTAATATAAATTTTATTTAAAAACTTTTATGCCTGAAATTTACATTGAAGTTTATAAGTTTGAATCTCAAAATTATAATCGCGCCAATATATAACTAGTGAATCCATTAGACTTTCGACTATATTAAATTTTTTAATTTTTTTTTTTCAGTTCTCAAAGTCAAATGTTTTAAGTTTTAACCAATTAAGCTGCTAGCACTTAGTTTATATACTATTCAATGATTTTACATCGGTTAAGAATTTTCAATATTCTATAAATACTTGTGTAATTTTATGTATAAGTGAAACATTTTTTGTTTTAGTTTTCTTTAAAGAACGTACAGAAGTCATTCATCGGTGGAGGAGCTTAGAGGTTAGAGGTGTACATGTGCCGTACACTAGGGCGATTAAGGCGATGGAGTCAAGACCCGGGTAAGGACAGTGAAAAGAGACTCGGAGCACTTTTCAGTGATGATGGGGTTGCACCAGGGATCAGCTCTTAGCCCATTTTTGTTTGCCTTGGTGATGGATGGACTGACACGGCAAATCCAAGGTGAGTTATCATGGTGTATGTTATTCGTTGACGACATAGTCTTAATTGACGAGACTCGCAGCGGAGTTAACGCTAAGCTGGAGATTTGGAGAAAGACTCTGGAGCCTAAAGGGTTCAGGTTGAGTAGGACCAAGACAGAATACTTGGAGTGCAAATTCAGTAGCAGGACGCAGGAAGTGGATGTAGAAGTGAAGCTGGATATTCAGGCCATTCAAAAGAAAGGAAGTTTTAAGTATCTTGGGTCTATTATTCAAGGAAATAGAGAGATTGACGATGTTGTCACACACCGTATTGGGGCGGGGTGGATGAAATAGAGGATTGTATTCGGAGTCTTTTGTGTGATAAGAAGGTGCCACCTAAATTTAAAGGCAAGTTTTACATAGTGTCTCTTGTCCTTTGATTTATGCTACTAACTGTTGTTTCTTGTACTTTGATTATCTTATTTATCTGTGGTAGCTACCACTCCTTTCTTCAGATTGTTTTGTCATGCTTTTTTCGCTTTCGTTATTTTCATTTTCATACTACTTTGAATTGCTTGTCCTTATCTGACATTTTCTTTGCCATGCTTTCTCTTAAGCCGAGTGTCTTTCAGAAACATCCTCCATACCTTCCAAAGTAGGAGTAAGGTCTGCGTACACTTTACCCTCCCCAGACCCCACATTGTGGGATTCCACTGGGTATGTTGTTGTTCATAAAAAAACATAAAATAAAATAAAAAATTGCAACAAGAATCGATCTCTACTATATATATAAAACTAAAATATTTCTTTGTACATAAAATATATGTACATAAGTATCTAATGGTATGAATCTCTTCTCCAGTTTTTGTATTATATTGTCCTTTTCTTTTCCCTCTTTTAACCCTTTTAACTTTTTTCTTTTTTATTCTTTTCCTCTTCTTGTTTTTTTTTTTACTTCCATACACAGTTTGTTTTGTTTTGAAAAAATATCAATTTTTTTTTCTTTCACCTTTAACTTCCTAAATAGTAAATATAATTAACCAAAAATAATAATCTCAAGTTTGAATATAAAATATGAGAGAATATATTGAAGAAATAGTGTATAAAAATATATTATAGAATATGAAGAAGCATATATAGATACTATTACACAATAGTTATTCAATTTAATAAGAGAATATGAAAACAATCAATAATATAATTAGAAAGGCGAAGAAAACAAGTAATTCACTTTAAAACAAATCATTAGAAATAAGAAAAGAACCAACAAAACATTACAAATTAATTTAACATTTTTTCTTTTTTGATCGTTAAATATTTAAACTTAACAATCTTTTTTTAAATATCTAATATGAATTCGAAGTTCGCCTCCTTCGTGTTGGTAGCTACTTCCTTCTTTTTCAATTTTCATTTTTATCATATGCTTTTACTGCTACGCATGTTGTGAATTATGTTTGGTTGATGATTGTACAATGATGAAAATAAATCATTTATGAAATTCAGTCATTGCTGGTGGCATTTTCTACCTACTTTACCATCCTCAATGACCCCTATTCTCAGTTTCCGCAGTCAAATTTCAAATTTCAATCTCAATACCACTGCTAACGACACCACCTTTCTCACTGCAAAATTGAACATCACATTCTCAACCAAAAACCCAAATAAGAGGAAGAGGAGGAAATGCACAATTATATACATCCCAATACGATTGTTGCTCAGCCGAAGAAATAAAAAAAGAACATGTGAGACATGGAAAATAGGATCATGAGCTTCAAAAAAAAAAAAAAAAAGGAGAGAAATAAAGATCGGCCATGGCATTCAAAGAATAAAGGGAAAAATGGTAGAAAGAAGAAGAGGTGACGATTTCATCATCGTCACTGTTCAAAAGAAGTTGTAGAATTAAAAGCAGACAACAGGAAGAAAAAGAGAATAACGAAAAATAATAATTGAAATCACAATTAGTGAAATATTATGACCAGAGATATGAAAATTCGAAGTAACTGCAAAAAGAGAATCTAATACAAAATAGAAGCAAAAAAGACAATGATTGAAAAACCTATCTCGGGAAAAACCACCATGCAAACCCAGAAAGAAAAATCTTCTGAAAACATAGAGAGAAGAATCAGGGGATCGAAGAAGTAGGTTAGCAAAGTTTGGCCCGTACAGAAAGCAATTACACGTGTTGTACTATTAAGTCAAACATTAATATTTCTGCAAATAACTTGAAAAGAAGAGGATCCACTTGTCCCATTCAAATATAAAAAGTTAAAGACGTGTCATTGAAAATAGGCAAAATACATCAAAGCATCCCTGAACTATACCCGAAAAGTTGATATCACACCTAAACTACATATCTGGATTACACACCCGAACATCTAAAACCGAATTTATTACCACCCTACAACCGATGTGGCATAAATTATAAAAATAATTAAATAAGAACCGCGTGTTTTAGTTAAAATTTAAAAAAAAAAAAAAAAAAATCTAATCCCCATGACACCCTTTCTCCTTCCTTTCTTCTTCATCTTTTTTCATTCAACGTGTTCTCCCCCGCCCCCCACCTCCTCCACGCCGCCCAAATACCCAGCCCCAAATTTGACCACCGCCGCCCCCTTTCCCTTCGCAAGCATATATATCACCAACACTAGATTTCCAATAGCCACCACCTCCATTAATTTCAATAGCTACCATTAAACCACCACCAAAATCAAAATACCAATACCAAATCTTAATACCAATCTTAGAATCAAAATCATAATCTATCAAGTAAAAAGAAGCAAGTGGATTACTACTAAATCTCTTGCAAATTGGGTTGTGGATTTTTTTTTTTTAATAATGAAATTAGTAGGGAGAAAGGGCGGGGGGAAGGTAGCGATGGGATGAGATTGACAATGAAGAAGAAATGGGGTGAAATGGGAATGGAAAAGAAATAAGAATGAAGAAGAAATGGGCGTACTACCTCTGGCGATGTAATAGCGGCGGTAAGTAAAATTACTAATACTCCTTTGTTCAAATTTATTTGTCCATAATTATTGGAGGATTGGTTGTGGTGAAATTAATGGTGGTAGCGTATTGGTTTGGTTCAAATGAGGTGGTGGTGATGAAGAAGAAGATATAATTATTGAAGGATTTTAATGGCTAATTAGGGATTAATTAGTGTAAATATAATTAATAAAAAAAATTAAATGAATAAAGAAAAGAAAATAAATATAAAATTAAAATTTAGGAAATTTCTAAGGTAGGCAATGGCGATGTGGCAAGAGAGTGGGTTATACTTCCCATTGTGCAAGTGGTCATCAGTTTGCAGGTGGTAAATAATTTCAGTTTTTAGATGTTCAGGTGTGTAATAGGTCGCCTGTATAGTTTAGGTGTGATATCGACTTTTCGGGTATAGTTCAGGGGTGCTTTGATGTATTTTGCCTTGAAAATACGACACAAAGATGAAAGCTGGTTGGTTCTTTCAATGCAGCAAAAAGTACAATCCATTACAACAGTAAAATAAAGTGTTAACATATGCATACACACACTAATTGCAATTTTTTCGTCATCAACATCTATATATTATTCTCCTCCTTGCAGCCATGTTGGTGGCATTTTCTACCTACGTTACCATCCTCAACACCCCCTATTCTCAGTTTCCGTAGTCAAAATCTCAAATTTCAATCTCACTGCAACTGTCGATGACACCACCCTCCTCACTGAACGTCACATTCTCAACCAAAAATTCAAATAAGAAATTGATATACAACTATCGGATCATCTCTATAGCTGCACTGTCAAACTAAATTGTTATAGCAAATGGGTCATTTCCAGAGTTCAGTAGTAGTCTGAGTGACATGGAATGTACGTGCGGCTCACGAAATGCACATGCGACACACGTTATGATTCTTGCACCTTTAAATGGCCTGAAATTATCGTGTCTTGCATCATATGGTGCATTATGACAGGTGATGACAAATCTGCTTTACTTTTGTGGCATGTGTAGTTTGGTGAAGGAGTTACTGTTGTTGCGGTACTTTGACAAGGTTGTTTCCTTCTCTTTCCCACCACTTTTATACTCATTTTCTTATAATTAGTAGAGAGGTAACTAGATGCTTAATGATGTGGTAGGAAGTTCGCGGCAATGTTGAAGTTCCAGAATCAGATGTAGTTCAAGAATGCTGAAAGAGTTATTGTTTAGTTGTTTAGAGTCACATATTTCCTGTATGATGTTTTTCAATAAAGAAGCTTGAATATGGCACTACCCTGTTGACAATATTAGTCATTTGTCTGATTGCACAAAATGTATTAGTCATTTGTCTGATTCTTCATGACAAAATCAGTGATAAAAAATTAGACAAGGTTGTAGTTCATCTTGGAATAGATATGTATGGTGTCACGACCCAACCCCGTAGGCCGTGACTAGTGCCCGAGCTGGACACTCGTACACACCCATTAACCAGAATCAGCATACAAATAGCTTATACATATACAAAGGTCAGACGTCGTCTCCAACGTGTCGCATGTACAAATATATATATCACAGAAGCCAGCAAGGCTATCATAAAGCACAACGTCCCAACATATATACAAACGCAAGCCGACAAGGCTGCCACGGCGAATGGGACCGCCCAAAACATAAATCATACGAACACACCCGAACAGTAATATTCACAACCCACATATATGTCTACAGACCTCTAAGAGTAATCACAGAATCATATGACGGGACAGGGTCCCGCCGTACCCCTGAATAGACATATGCATATACAACGGAAGAGTCTGTACCAAAATATAGGCTCGGAACAAAGGAGCACTCCAAGATAGCGAGTAGGTGTCCTAAGGCGGCGGATCACCAAAGTGGGCGTACGCCACTGCACAACGGGCATGAAACGCGGCCCGAAGAAAGGGGTCGGTGCGGAATATGTGCGAGTATGCAAAGCATGAAATACGATGGCAACGAGATCATAGCCGGAACAAGAAAGTACGGTAAATAAGTATAATATCCAAAATACCAAAATATTTGCTTATGAAACACAAATCATGCATGGGGCTCGGGAATATGGTCGCCCTCCCGTCATTGGCGCTATAACACATCATACTCCTGAAGATTGCATATCTCCGTAACCCTGCATATCTCCGTAACACATCATAACGCGATAACACATCATAACACCAGAATATATATATACGGTACCTGGCCCTCTAGCGAGGGACTCGGTGAACCATAACACATCATACTCCGGAATATAGCATAGTGCGCACGATGACATAACCGGCCCGGGACTCGGCGAAAGATGTAACAACCATATGCACGAGCAGAGTAGTGAGCAACCATATGCATATAAATCATCATTCCAGACTCAATAGATAAATAAGTAACCAACGCTCGGGGGTTAAGACGATAATCATGTTAAGTTCTTTCAAAAAGTCGTTAGAACTATACAAAGGGAAGGTCCCGGGGACCACGGACAAGTATCCAACCAATCCGAGCCCGTCTATGAAAGTTAGGGACCTTATTCGACATAGAATCCTTTAAGAACAAAAACTCTTTATGCAACATTTGAAATCCAATCATACCAAAGACATAAGGACCATGGTTCGACTACATTAAGAATGCCAACATTAAGAAGTGAATAAGAATCGTAGACATGCTCGGATCTTAAGAATAGAATTACCCCGAGGCTCGTATCATAGCCTGCTTACAACTAAGACATGCCAAAAGAAAGAAAGAATAGGCTTTACATACCTCGTCCGCTTCCTAAGCTAATCCGAACTTAAGTCTCGGGCTTCCCAAGATCTACAACAACGTCATTAGATACTAACATTAGTTATAGGCACTTAGCAACCCAATTCCCAAACTAGCAACATGGTCGCCACCCGAAATTTTGGCGCCATGTAACATCATACTCCGGAGAAGATTTCATATCTCGTAACCCGACGTATCTCCATGCACATCATAACGCCATAACACATCATAACACCCGAATATATATACGGTGCAACCCTACAGCGAGAACTCGGTGAACCATAACACATCATACTCTCCGGGAATATAGCATAGTGCGCACGATGACATAACCGGCCGGGACTTCGGCGAAAGATGTAACAACCATATGCACGAAAGCGAGTAGTGAGCAACCATATGCATATAAATCATCATTCCGGACTCGATAGATAAATAAGTAACCAACGCTCGGGGGTTAAGACGATAGTCATGTTAAGTTCTTTCAAAGAGTCGTTAGAACTATAGGGGAAGGCCCGGGGACCACGGACAAGTATCAACCAATCCAGCCCACCTATGAAAGTTACGGGCATTACTCGTTATGGAATCTTCTACGAACGTATCAAAGCGATCCGAGGCACGTCTATGAAAGTTAGGGACCTTATTCGACATAGAATCCTTTAAGAACAAAAACTTCTTTATGCAACATTTGAAATCCAATCATACCAAAGACATAAGGACCATGGTTCGACTACGATATCAATTCCAACATTAAGAAGTGAATAAGAATCGTAGACATGCTTCTTAAGAATAGAATTACCCCGAGGCTCGTATCCATGGCTTTCTTCCTGACTAAGACATGCCAAAGAAAGAAAGAATAGGCTTTACATACCTCGTCCGCTTCCTAAGCTAATTCGAACTTAAGTCTCGGGCTTCCCAAGATCTACAACAACGTCATTAGATACTAACGTTAGTTATAGCCTTAACTACAATTCCCAAACCTAGCACTTTATCTCTGAAATTTGGTGACATTTCCCCTATAAATTCAACAACCCAGAGAATTCAACTCGGCAAAATCATCAATAACAATACCAACAACCATACTAACAACATCAACAATTAATCCAAAATACATTCTAACGTTAGTAACTCTTTTTTCCTACGTAATTCACATGCATTACTTTACATTGATTTAACTACATACATTCGAAGCACAACGCTCACGTATTCATTGTACTAATCAGATCATTCAAACAAGATTCAAGAACACTTCAAACAATCCGCACTATGTTCAACCCAACTAATATACTACTCCGAAAATATTTTTGACCAACAATAACATATTCCCTCTCTTCCAAATTCATGAACTACACCAACAATCCACTCGTTAACAATCTCTATTCTCATAAATATACAAACTACATTCAAATCACGTTAACTTCCAAAACGGCCCCAATATTACAACTTGCTTGAATCATTAAACTTTCATTTTACATCATAGAATCCACAACAACAACAACCAAAATACTAAATAAAATTAGTTCATCACTCACCATCATAGAATCCACATTGTGGCTTGTTTCATGAAATGTCATCTTTCCTTAATTAACTTTTAACCCCAAATTTTTCTTAATATTCCATACCAATAAAATCATAAGCAACTTGTGCCTCAAAACAAAATCGGAGGTCAAAAGTCTCTACCTCGTATCCGAAATAGTCTTGTCCTTAACTTATCGCGATTAGCTCGGAATATCCCAATGTACAAAATACGGGATATAACATCCTCCCCCCACTTTAGAACATTCGTCCTCGAATGTTAAACTAATCCTACGAGTCTTATAAGCATTTCGGGGAGTTTCTTTTATAGGTCACATACAATTCATTCATCAATCAACATAACCAGTTAAGGAATTTAGATTACTGTACATGGAAATAATAAGTGGGGATACTTCTTCTTAAATTTTCTTCTTCAGCTTCCCAGGTCATCTCTTCCCGGTTATTGTTTCATACACAATACCACCTTAACGGAAACACATCTTTATTCACAACCTTCTCACTGACGATCCGATATGGCTATAAATTTGCTCTTCGTAGGATAACTCCTCGTCACACAGGATATCCTCTACGGGAAATATTCTGGAAGGGTCACCAATGCATTTTGCGAAGCATAGACACGTGGAATGCTTTTGGATGCCTTGCTCCCGAATCGGATGGTAGATCTAATTCATAGGCAACTTGCCTATCTTACGGACAATGCGATAAGGCTCAATATATCTCGGGTGCCAGAGCTTCCCCTTTTGTCGAATCTCATAACACCCTTCATAGGCGACGACATTTCGGAATACCCCGATCACGATTTGGAACTCTAAATGTCGACGTCGATTATCTGCATGATTCTGTCGACTACGGCTGTAATAACCGTTCCCGGAATGAGTTTCACCTTATCAGCGCACTGAATCATGTCTGGGCCAATTAACTTAGTTTCGCCTGTATCGAACGACCAATCGGTGACCTACATTTCTGCCATACAAAGCCTCGTACGGTGCCATCGGATGCTTGAATGGTAACTAGCTATTATAAACGAAACTCAACAAGTGGCAAATGATCGTCCCGGCTACCTACGAAATCAATAACACGGGCCCGCAACATATCTTCTAGCGTACGAATAGTACGCTCGGCACAGGCCGTCGGAGGCCCCGAGGGTGAAATCTTTGTCTTAAGACTCACTGTGTCCCCAACCCTTCACGAAATGATCTCCCGGAGGGAAGTTAGGCGTAAGCGGGCACCTACTGCCGGATATAATAGATGTGGGAACTCAGTGAAGTCTTACTATCTCCTTAATATATAACTTTGCGTAATCCTCGAATTTGAATAAGTAGTCATTTGGAAGGAAATGGGATGATTTTGTCGGCCCCATCAACGATAACCCATATGGAGTCATACTTCCGTGGAGTGCGAGGTAAAGCCTGTAATGAAGTCCATATTAATTATCTTCCACTTCTGATCGGAATCTCCGTATCTGTAACAATCCACCGAGCTTGTGTTCGATCTTAACACAGTTAACAATTTGGGCAACGAGAGCAACGGCTACTGCTATGTCCTCTTCATGTCATCCCGCGGTACAAGCATACGAGGTCATGGTACATCTTTGTTGATCCGGATGAACGGAATAACGGGCATAATGTGCCTGCTCCCATAACTGTCGCCACGGCCACCGCAACCTCGGGTACCTGTCTGCCCCTATGTAGTAATACGCCGTCAGGTGTAATCTCGAACGGGGTCTCTTCCTTTCAAGGGGTACGTCTACGTCTTGTGCCGAACGAGGGTCCTCATCTTGACGTTGCTTTACCTCTTCCATAATAGAGGATTCGGCAATCTCCTCGAAAACCCCGGTATCTCGAGAATCGGCCAAACGGATTCCCGAGACTGGATAAAGTGATGGATCTCGCGAACTTCGTTTCTTTTCACTTTCGATGTAGCACGTCGAGTCAAAGCTACCCGTAGACTTGCGGTGAGTGCATACGCTGCAACATTGGCTTTCCCGGGATGATATAAAATATCGACATCATAGTCTTTAGCGCTCTAGCCTCACTTCTTTGCATAAATTCAGCTCCCTTAACTTAAAGATATACGGAGGCTTTGTTGATGCGTATAAATATCGATATGAACGCCATGTATAATAGTGTCTCCCCGTATCTTCAAAACGCATGGTTACTGTTGCTAGCTCCGGATCATGAGCGAGATAATTTCTTTCGGTGCTTTACGGTACAGGAGGCATAAGGCTCTGCTGTATGTTTGCGTTAATACACAGGCAACGACACGGAAGCATCACAATAAATGACATAACCATACGCGGTCCCTCGAGAAGAGTCGGAAGCGGGCTGTAGTCAACTTTTCTTCGACCCAGCTGAGCTCCGGTTCGCCGCTCGGCCCCCGGGGCAAGCCCCTTTCCCGAGTTGGCCTCGTTAAGGGGGCCCCCGAAATCGAAAAAACTTTAGGGAATTCGTAATACCCCTTAGCCCCAAAATTACGTACCTGGGGTGTCGTGGGTCAAACCTTTCTGGGCCCCCAATCTTGTTTTCAACTCGGATGCCTCCCCCAATAAAAACCTAAAAATCTAGGGAAACCAAATTCCAATTTGGAGAACTTAGCAAAAAATTTCAAATTTTTGGAGCACCAATCTTTCCCCCGGGGAAAAACGCGTGTTCCTCTTCGATCGTGAATAAACGAAAAATCATCGAAAAAATACGATCACGAACATTACCGGGAAGGCTTGAATACTCGGTTCTGGGGCCATAAAAAAACTGTTGGGGCATTGGTCGGCCCCAAAAACTCCCCAAACTCATAATGTTATCGGGTCTTTAATGCGATCTTTGGAATATTTGCCTCTTTTACTACTTTGGTGGTAGCGACCGCGGAGTCTATCTTGAAAACACTTAGCACCACAGGCGGGTCAAACAAATCATCAATCCTGGGGAGGGGTATTTGTTCTTTATGGTTACCTTATTTAGCGCCTATAATCAATACACATCATGAGCGACCCGTCTTTCTTTCTCACGAACAATACGGCGCTCCCCAAGGTGATATCTTGGAACTAATGTAAATACCACTCTAACAAATCCCTCGAGTTTTGCTCCTTCAATTCTTTCAATTACGCAGGTGCCATTCTATACGGAGGAATAGATATAGGTGAGTATCTGGCTTATCTATAGTGAACTCTGTCTCCCGCTCGGAGAGGGAAGACACAGAGGAATACGTACGGGAAATTCATTAACCTTCCAGGGGCCCGAGGCGGGTCGGTGCCTGCTGCTTTCAAGTCATGTGTACCACGAACGGATGATAAATATAACCCTTTGAACCATCTTCCTTGCCTTGAGGTATGAAATCGACAGCTTACCCCTCGGAGATGCTTGCTATTTCCGTCCACCCCTAAACGGGCCCCCGGAGTGACGAAACCTTCTTGACGGTCGACGTTAGCCTAAAAAACTGGCCCTCCTACCCATTAACATCGAACTGGGGCTTCGGGTTAAGGGTTTGCTTTGGGGAACGGCCACATATAATTGGAAAAAATCTCTATATACCTGCCCGGCCCATGGGGGAATCTCCCCACCGGTTTTAGCTACCTCAAAAGGTTTTTCGGTTTGGGTTTTTTCCCCTTTACTAGCAACAAAGAAATATACGATAAAGTGGGAAAAAGGGTCTTTAATGCATATACATCTGGGGGAAAAATCAATAATATAAATGTAACCACATTGGGGGACGCCTCCCCAGTCTGTTTCTAAAACATATATGCGGTTCGAGGGACCCCTGGGGGGGGAAAACCGCCCCGGCCTCTCCCGGCCCGTTGGGTTGGGATACCCGCCCCGGGGGGCCTTGGGTACGGGAAAGGGGCGTGGAAAACCCAAACCCCCCCCGGAAGGGGGAGGTGCCCACGGGCTACCCCCGGGGGACAATCTCTGCCGGGTGGCCCGCGGCCCGAAAAAAACCCCTGCCGATAACACTCTCCCGGGGGGATGCCTCCCCCGGGGAAACAGGGTTGGGTGGCCTCGGCCCCCCGGAACCTCTGTCCCCGGGGCCCCCACCCGGGCTCGAAGACTCCAACAATGCCTCCGGTCTCCCACGGAAGGCGGCCGGGGGTGCCCCAAATTTGGTGAGGGAAAAGGGGTCTACTTCTTCTTTTGGTTTCCCTTTCCTCGAAACTCCCGGAATAACCGGGCCGGGCTGGGCCCTTGGGGGCGGGTCCCTCTTTAAACTCGTCGGGGGGCCCCCTTTTCGATCCCCCATACCCGGGCATCGGGCCCCCCCGTGCTATCCGTCCACACCCCCGGGGAAACCCTCCGGGTACGGCCCATTAACCAAATAACATCCAACCCCCTCCATTCGTGCATCCGCGGTCCCCTTTCCAAAATAGTGGGCGCATATCGGCAAAGAATCCCAAAATCAGACTTAGTCCGGGGAAAACTCCTCCCCCCTTTTTCTGTTTTAGAAATACTCAACCCCAACTGCCCCTCGGAAGGGGGAAACCCCCCGGGCCCCCCCCGCCAAACTCTCCCCACCCCGGAGGGGCACCCCGCCCTAGACAACTCCCGGGACTCGTACCTTGCGGGTACATCGTACACCCATTGAAACCAGCCTGAAAGGGCTCGGGCTCGGGGAAAACCAAGTCCCGGGTTGGGGATCCCCCGGAAAGAATCCGGGGATCCTCCGGGGGTTTTACCCCAAGAACTCGGAATTAAAAAGGGGAAAACACGGGCCCTCGGGTCTGTCTATTTCCCAATCACCCCCCAATCGGGTACTGCCCAAGGGACCGCCCGCCCTAATCGGTCCCCAAAAATGGACACCTCCCCGCCCCACCCATCCCCCAGCCCCCAATTTTGCAGTGCCGGAGACGCTCGAATACTTCGGAACCTCGGGAGCTGGAGGGTGGAGCCGCCCTGCGACCTACAGCGGAGGCATGACTGAGTGCCGAAATTTGGACACTCGTACACGCCGATTAACTAGAATCAGCGTAAATAGCTTATACATATACAAGGTCGGGCCGTCGTCTCCAACGTGTCACATGTACAAATATATATATCACGAAGCTAGTAAGGCTATCATAAAACACAACGTCCCAACATATATACAAACGCGGCTTCGACAAGGCCGCCCGGCGAATGGGACCGCCCAAAACATAAATCATACGAACACACCCGAACAGTAATATTCACAACCTACATATATGTCTACAGACCTCTAAGAGTAATCACAGAATCATATGACGGGACAGGGCCCCGCCGTACCCCTGAATAGACATATGCATATACAACGGAAGAGTCTGTACCAAAATATAAACTCCGGAACAAAGGAGCACTCCAGATAGCGAGTACGTGTCTTTGAGCGGCGGATCACCAAAGTGGGCGTACGCACATGCGGGCATGAAACGCGGCCCCGAAGAAAATTCGGTACGAAATATGTACTGAGTATGCAAAGCATGAAATACAGTAAACAGGATCATAACCGGAACAAGAAGTACAGTAAATAAGTATAATATCCAAAATACCAAAATATTTGCTTATGAAACACAAATCACGCATGGGGCTCAGGGAACATGGTCGCCACCCCGTCTTTGGCGCCATAACACATCATACTCCAGAAGATTTCATATCTCCAGCCATCCAAGCATATCTCCATAACACATCATAACGCCCATAACACATCATAACACCAGAATATATATACGGTACCGGCCTGCAGCGAACTCGGTGAACCATAACACATCATACTTCGGAATATAGCATAGTGCACAATGACATAACACGACCGGGACTCGGCCCGAAGAATGTAACAACCATATGCAAAGAGCAGGAAGTAGTGAGCAACCATATGCATATAAATCATCATTCCCGGACTCAATAGATAAATAGTAACCAACGCTCGGGGGTTAAGACGATAGTCATGTTAAGTTCTTTCAAAAGAACTATACAAAGGAAGGTCGCGGGACCACGGACAAGTATCCGAAACTATACAAAGGGAAGGTATCAAACGCAAGGACCACGACATAGACAAGTATCAACATTTGAAATCCAATCATGCGAGCCCGACTACATGAAAGTTACGTAGACATGCTCGGATCATTACTCGTATCATATGGAAAAGAAGAAAGAATAGGCTTTACAAACAAATGGTTTGATTGCTCCAACAACTATCTCACGTTAATAAGGACCTTCCAATCGGTTGAATTGCTAGTAGAAAATATTTTTTTGACCAAGATTTTTGGACCTCAAATTCGGCCAGCTATGGCCGAATGGTCTTCTCTCTTTTTCTCCATGTTTCTCCAAGTTTCTAAGTGTTGAAAAAGATGAATATGTCTTGCTAGTCATCTAGTATACCCATATATAATTCATCCATGTGTACTATGCCCCACACATGGCTTGGATCAATTAAAATATTTGCTACATACTACCATACCTGGTGGGAACCCACAACTCCTGACATCACACGGCCACATTGTGGCTTGTTTCATGAAATGTCAACTTTCCTTAATTAACTTTTAACTCCTTTTTCAAATTTTTCCTTAATATTCCATACCAATAAAATCATAAGCAAATTGTGCCTTAAAACAAAATCGGAGGTCAAAAGTCTCTACTTTTAACTCCGTATCCATACCAAATAGTCTTGTCCTTAACTTATCGCAGTTAGCTCGGAATATCCCAATGTACAAAATACGGGATATAACATATGGTTTTCAAGAAGTATTATTTTGTCCAAAAGCATTTCCATTGCTACTCCATAACTTCTGTATTTATCCTATAAGTCTTCTTGGTCATGATTATGACTTGGACTCTCGTTAATTGCCGCTACAGTAGCACGTGGATTGTTTGGTTAATGCTTCTATTCACAATGTTTCTAACCTTGTATATCCATCAAGAGTTTTTGCAGTTAGAACCTGCTGTCATGAGTCTTGTTAATCCAGTCTTATCGGTTAATGATTTAGTAGACCAAATTGTTGAAGTGCTCGATTACTTCAGGTAATTGTAATGAGCTTGTATTTTTGGCATTTGCTTACTATTATAAACTTATAATACGCTACCTCTTCGGCATAACCATTATGAAGCACTGTCAATTTTGTAATTATATATCTTGTGCTTTTGCTGTACAATCAAGCTGTTGGCAAAACGATTATGCATGACCCTTACTTCAATATGACACTAAGAGGCTGTCGCGTGTTTTGTAGAATATTCCTGATAGATTCAGCTTATTTTAATAAGAAGTTGGCGAGATTTCCCCTTATCTTCCCTCTTCAGGCATGGTAAAGTAATGTGTATGGGAGTAACAGCTGGAGCATATATTCTTACCTTATCTGCTGTAAGTGTTTGCATTGTTTCTCTCTAGCTGATTTATTTAAATTTTCCTGATATAGTCGTTTGACAAGGATATTTTTACTTTTTTCCCCTCTAGATAAAATATACACAAAGGGTTATGGGTTTAATACTCATTTCTTCCTTGTGCAAAGCATCCTCTTGGACAGAATGGATGTGTAATAAGTTGTCTTTTCAATGTTTTCTCCTATAGCTCAAGATATTTTAGGATGAATTTGTAAATTCTGACTCATGCTCCTTTAAATGACCTAAAATTGGGTTGTCTTGCATCATATGGTGTAATATGGCAGGTGATGACAAATCTGCTTTACTTTTGTGGCATGTGTAGTTTGGTGAAGGAGCTACTACTGTTGCACTACTTTAGCAAGGTTATTTTCTGCTATTTTCCCCCACTTTTATACTTGTTTTCTTATCATTAGTGGAGAGTTGAACTGGATGCTTAATGATGTGGCAGGAAGTTCGGGGCCGTGTTGAAGTTCTAGAATCAGATGTAGTTCAAGCATGCCGCAGAGTTAGTGTTTATTTTTAGAGTCCCGTATTTTCTGTGTGATGATTTGCCATAAAGAAACTTGGATACGACATTACCCCATTGACAATATTAATCATTTGTTTGATTCCGCAACATGTATTAGTCATTTGACTTATTATTTTTGGTCCGTCATCAGTCCAACTGACATGGACGTAGTGTGCACGAGATGCACGTGAGGCATACGAGATGCATGCGTGACGCACACGGAAGCTAGTTTTCTTCAATATATTTTGAATTGAATTTGAAGAAAAATATGTTGGTTGGACGAGATTTGAGTAGTGAACTCGTATCAACCAGATAAGCAATGAAACTTTGGGTTTTAAGTTTTTCGTGGGTTGGATGTGTCGGGCGACGAGTTAAAAAAGGTTTAAATGGGTGAGTAGATTTAATTGGAAAAAAAAGTGCTACGTAGGTAATATTTTGTGGGGAGATGGGGATTCAACGGATGGAGGGTAAATATAGCTTGGAAGTTGGATGACAATGACAAATATGGCCTGAAAGTTGGATGACAAGGGCAAATATGTCGAAAAAGTATAACAAAGGAAAAATATATCATTTCCCGTTTATAAAATCTATTTCAACACTAAAGTGTTCCGTTTATCAATGCTGGTGACAGACCAAAAGGAGCATAAACAAAAACATCACTGGCAGCTGCAACAGCTGACGATGTTTTTATCGATGTTGCGTTTAGTCCATTATCATTTTTCTCCTCCTTGCAGCCAGTGACATTTTGTACCTACTTTACCATCCTCAATGCCTCTTATTCTTAGTTTCCATAGTCAAAATGTCAAATTTTAAACTCACTACCACCACCGACGACCCCATCCTTCTCACTGCAAAATTGAACACACATTCTCAACCAAAAATCTAAATAAGAAATTGATATACAACTATAAGACCATCGCTATAACTGCACTATCAAACCAAATTGTTATAGCAAATGGGTCATTTTCGCAGTTCATTAGCAGTCTGGGTGACATAGAATGCACGTGTGACACACATTATGATTCTTGCACTTCTAAGGGGTCGTTTTGTAGCGAGATAAGTTATCCCATATGGATGGGATTGGGTGGGATATCAGAGGAGTTATCCACCAACCAAACATAGAATAATTTGAATCCCATCCCATCCTATCCCTCATACCAAACAACCTTAAAATGACCTGAAATTACGGTGTCTTGCATCATATGGTGCATTATGGCAGGTGATGACAAATCTGGTTTCCATACCTGTTTTACCCTTGCTATTTCATTAACTATTAGGTTGGAAATTGTAACAACTCGTTTGGTCGTTACGGACTTTCCTTCTCTTTCCTGAAGATACTCTTTGTTCAAGTTTGCACCGATAGCTGTTACACGTGGGACTTACGGGTAATGGTGAAGAATTTCTCTAACTTAGAATATCTCGGAAGTAGGTTATCCACTTTTGCGTTTGGTGGGCCACTTCTGCGTTTGGTGGGCCGCTTCAGCGAGCCCGCATCGCAAAGGTTGGTCTGCGTGGGCGGAACTTCGGATATGTTAGTAACTTGCTTCTGCGGGACATGTTCCGCAGAAGTGAAATAGCGTGGGCAAGTGGTTTCCCGCATAAGCAAAAATCGCTGAATCAAACTTAGCTTTTATTTCCCCATTTCGGGATTGGGCCCCATTTTCACACAATATCATATTTTCAAGAGCTGGTTTGGGAGTGGATGTCAAAGAGCTCAAGAGTCCTTGGAGAGGGAAAGATCTAAACCCTATTCCATTACTTCCTTCTTGCCATTATCATTCCATTAATAAGTTCTATGTTAAGGTTCTTGGGTTGGGGAGAATTTCTTATTTGTAAAACCCTAGGTGAGTAAATGGTGTCTTTTAAGTGAAATCTTGGTAATTAAAGATTAATAGCTTATTGTTTGCTCGGGGAAACTTCTTCCAAACTCCAATCTCTAATTTTAACTAGGGTTTCTCAAATGGGTTAAGTGTAAGGTTATTAGAAATTAGGGATTTTTGATATTTAAGGGATTTGGAAGCCATTGGGGTTATATGATTATGAATTTTAGGTTGTTGAATATTGGAGGTTCTAGTAGTTGAGTTTTAAAGAAAAGTTTCGATTTTGCCCTTGCGGGTTCGGGTTCTTTCTTTTTAGGGTCTTAGAAACTCTTTTAAGGTCACGGTAGTTTGAATACTCTCAGAGCGTTACTCATATGAGTTGCTACCTTGTTAGACCTTACCATATTCGGATGCTCTCCGAAGAAGAAAGATGAAGCTTAGGATAGATGTTCGCGGCATCTGTTCGGCCTCGAGGTAGGTTACGACTTACTTGAGTTAGACTTCGATTAGAAATTCCTATGGAATTAGTGGATGTGGACGGAGAAAGCATGTTTAGGTCTTCGGACATGGCGTTGGGATGGTTTCAAATTAGGTTGATAATTGCTTATTTTATGACGTTGACTTGTGGCCTTATTTATGATGACTGGGCTTGTCGCCTTGTTAGTGATAATAAGGCTTGCCGCCACATTTATTTATGATTGGAGGTTATGTGTACTTGAGGTTGTCTTGTTTAGCGTGTTGTTTGTCTCTTCGCATGCTACTCACCCATTCCATATCATTGCATAGTACTATAAGCTTGACTTGTGAACCTTCGTAAATAATTGTGGGCGATGACCAAGATGAAGTTAATGACCTGGTTGGCTTGGGATTATAAGTTCCATCTAAGATTGTGACTCGAGTAGTGAGTTCCATGGTATTATGTTGCACTTGATTTTATATATTTCCGTTGATATCGCGACATTTATAGTGTTACTTGGACCCTTGGGTGTATCATCTGCTGTGTGTTTCCTCACATTATGTTGAGATTCATGCATGACACTTCATATGCATTTCTCATGGTAATTTGGTGTGATTTGGAACGGGTTGACAAAGAGACATGGTACTACTTCTAGAAAACATAAGGTAGTATCGATGAAGGAAATGAGAATCTTCGATCTGAGGTTGATACCGAAGCGGAATGTGTTGTACTCGCTGCTCGAGGTTTCTTATCGGGACGAGAGTGTACATGGACTTCGTGGGTCCCCCATGGGTCATGACTACCGAGACGTGTAGATTTCCGTCCATAGCATGTGTGTACAGGTTTGAGGTATTGGCTAGTGCATTCCATTCACACTCCATTCATCCACATTGTACTTTGCATCATTGTTGTTTTCCTTTATGTTATCTATTCCTTGGTTGTGGACTGCTTGAACGATTATTTGGTAGTGTGAGATTTACTTGGTGAGATGAAAACATTGATGATTAGAAGTATGACTTTAGGTTACGATCTGAATATGGGGAGACTTCTTATATCACGAGTTGTGAACTGTTGTGTTGATGTGTTTAATTCTGAGTTTGAATTCTTATCATCCTTATATGTTGATTTCCGCTTGTTATATATGCTTTTCTAATTTTTGTGGGCCTATGATGCTTACTAGTACGTGTGTTGTACTGATACTACTCTTGATACACCCTTTTTGGGGTGTAGAGTTGTTACAAGTTGATGTTCGAGATTCCGTTAGCTTCCGAGGATCTCACAGAGTTCACACTAACCTTTCTTTTTACACTTTATTCCAAAACAGAGGTTGTTGTATTCAGTTGTGGTTGTAATCTATTTCAATTAGTGTATATTAGAAGCTCTTGTACGAGTCCAGACCTGGTTTTGGGAAAACGGTTTAATCAAAGAAAGTATCCTACTGTCGATCTTTTCTTTTAAAATTGTGTTTGAAATTGGCTAGTTTATTATTCTCTTCAAATTGTGTAAATTGAGTACTTGGTGTGGAAAGGGTTCGCCCACCCGAAGGGTTAGTGTGGGTGCCTGCATGACCCATGATTTTGGTCGTGACAGAAAGTTCAATGAATTTTAGTGACTGCACAACTTTTAAAGTATGTTTGATTTATTTTAATGATTAGATGACTTAGTAATAATTAGAGGAGACATGGTAGAATTATCATTCTATTTATGACTCCTTATGGGATGTGTCAAGTCAATATAAGACAAGTAAAAATGGATGGTAGGAGTAATTTATTAGTTGATTAAGAGATCGAGCCTCTTTAATGCTACATTCTTTTCTCTTAATAGTTGAAATAATAATAGAGTTTTCAAGTTAGTACTCCCTTCCGATTAAAGAAAAAAATGTCCACTTAGCCTTTTTTTTGGGTAAAAAAAAGTGTTCACTTATTAAATCAAGAAATAATTAACCTTATCTTTCCAGATTTGCTCCTATTAAGTGTTATGTGATCAAATCCCAATGCCTATTTAATTAGAGGTAGTTTAGTCAATTTACATATTTTTATCTTGGAGTGAGTAGTTTCTTAAAGAGTGTGCAAATGGCTAAGTAGATTCTTTTTTTTTTTATCCGGAGGGAGTAATATATAATACACTAGTACATTATATACTCCCTCCATATAAAAAAGAGTGTTCATTTACCTCCTTTTTTTTTCTGTTCAAAAAGAGTGTCCACTTACCAAATCAAGAAACAATTAACTTTATTCTTCCAAAATTTCCCTTATTAAATGTTACTCCCTCCGAATAAAAAAAAAAAGAGTCCACTCAGTCATTTGCACACTCCTTAAGAAACTACTCACTCTAAGAAAAAAATATGTAAATTGACTAAATTACCCCTAATTAAATAGGCATTGAGATTTGATCACATAACACTTAATAGGGACAAATACGAAAGATAAGGTTAATTGTTTATTGATTTAATAAGTGAACACTTTTTTTGACACAAGGAAAAAAAGGCTAAGTTGATACTTTTTTTGATCCGGAGGGAGTAAGTGATCAAATCTCAATACCTATTTAATTAGGGATAGTTTAGTCAAATTACATATTTTTGCCTAGGAGTTAATATTTTCTTAAGGGATGTGTAAATGGATACTCTTTTTATCGGAAGGGAGTAGTATTTACTCGAATATATATATATATATATATATATATTACTCTAGTAAGATAATTTAAGAAAAGAAATATGGAGTTGGTGCTATTTAATTTCTTTCTTTTTTTCCCGCTAATCCATTCATCAATATCAATAATACGTGTCCCAATAATTATTTATTTAATCCAATCAAAGCGGTCCAAAACCAAATTCAAAAAAAACATGTCCGTTACAAAATAGGCCCCAAAAATTCCCTCAGCCCCAATTTCCCATTTATCTAGGGTTTTGAGTTACTGTTAAACCCTTAACTCATCCAATTTCAAACCAAATTATTCCAAAATCAACCTTAATTAAACCATTTAAGCTTCAATTTAAGATGTGTTTATCAGCAAATGGCTTTGAGCCTATGTTGAAAGAATCAATCAATCACTTTTTAACCTCATATCGAAATGGAAGTTCTGATTTCTCTGTTTTTGAGTCGATTTTCTTTCGTTTAATCCAAACAATGCCTGACCCACCACTTGAAATTACATGGTTTTACTCTGCTGTTACTTTTCACACCTCAAAAAAATCAGCTGTTTTTAGCAATGCCATTGTTGCTAAAGACCTTTTTCAGTTGCTTATTTCGTGTTCTTGTTCATGTAACGGGACGAAAAAGATTGCTTTACTTGCCCCGTTAGTGTACGTGTTGTCTGATGTCGTTTGTGAGTTTAAGCGAAATGGGGTGTGTTTGAATAGTGAAATTAGGGACTTGGTAGAGAAAGTTAGTGATTATGTATGTGTATGTTTGGGTGATCGCGTAAACGGGAACGGGGTTGATGAGGATATTGTTTATTTTGAGGAATTGGTTGGGGTTTGGATGGTTGATCGGGTTGGGAAGTGTGCGAAATTTGAGGAGAATTTAGGGATTTTCTTTCCGATTGGGAGTGTTGTTGAGGTTTACAAGGGTCGAAATACGAGGTGTGGGATAAGGGATTTAGCTGGGATCGTAATGTGTGAGGTGTTCTTGCTTAATTTGTCTTTGAAGTTTAATAGTGTGAGGTTTGTAAATGAGGAGTTCCAAAACGATGCACGAAATTGGGCAATTCAGACTCTCAAGCAGTTCCAAAATATTGAATTTTTAGGTGAGTTCTTGAAAAAGGTCAAATTTCATTACCTGATTATGTATCATAGCTCATTGTTTTTTGTTTCATTACTGTTAATATGTAATTTATGTACAGTAACATCACCTTGCCAGTTGCGGAGCCAGGATTTTCATTAAAGGGGTTCAAAATATAAAAAGTAAACATACCAAGAGGCTAAAGGGGGTTTGACGTCTACTATATATACATAAAAAGTTATTAAAACCATGTATAAATAGTCTATTTTTCCACCGAAGGATGAACCCCCTCGGCCCTATGTGGCTCCACCCCTACACCTTGCTATCCCGACCAGTCAATAAAGAGATAAAGAAATTCATATCAAGTTCTGTAACAAGATGGCCTAGCATACTTTTCATGGGGATTTATGAGGAAACCTGTATCGTTGGCTCTCTAAAATTGATCCACCTAATATGCTTATTTTTTCTAATAACAAGAACCAAATAATACGAATGTTATAATCTTTTTCTAATGTCTTTCAAAGTTTCTAAATGTATAGGTCTTACGATATTACGCCATGTTGTCTGCATAACAACAACAACAAAAATCCTTGTATTTCTTGGCTGTTCCATACTAAATTCCTATTTTTACCAATCAATTGAAGACTTTCATCTTCAACTATGAAGCTCATAGGAGTTAACTAGCCGTGGGGTCCAGTGTATGGAGATCAATGTGTTCTTCTTGCATGTTAGTCCGACTTATATTTCTTTTGCTGGTCACAACTGGAATTTATGGATATAAATATCGATGTGCTTTTAGGGTGCGAGTTAATTTGGTTGTTTATCACTAAAGTTGGAGGAACCTTTCATATATATTCTTGTGCTTGTGAAGTTGTGACTTGGCTGAGGTTGTTCAGTATTACTGCCATCAGTTTTCTTTTCTTTAGGCTTTTTTGGAGTTTGGTTGATGGTTTGTGAAAAGAAGCTGCTGCATGTGAAGTAAGGCTGTTCAGCTACTCTTGGAATTCTTTTTGACGTATGCTAGGTATTATTTGTAGAGTTCATTTCACGGAACTCCATTTCCTTTGAAGTGCAATTTGTTTTTGAGAAATGCATGCTCTATTTAAATCTTCCATATCCAAAATGATGTTTTTGTAATAAGCCCCACAATCTGAATGCTTCACTTCCGCACAGTAGTCCAATTTTCTTTATTTGTGGCTGCATATGGATAAGGTTTCTTATCCATGGATACTTTACTTGATAAAAAAAAGGTTTTCTATCCATGAAGTCCCAATAGTTGCATTTGCTGTGGAATTAGTTGTGTATTAAGCACTACACATCATCATAATGGGGTGCACATTCAGAGGGACTTCGTAATTGAGTTAGAAATAATAATGTTTGGAACCTACATGAAGAAAGGCAGTTGTCTCCAGAAAACTAATCTTAATGAATTATTCTTGTGTATTAAGCAGTACACATCATCATTTAGCCCACATATACCATGAATAAACAACTACTTGGGAGAAAAAGTGAGGGAGGGAGAGTATTTGAACCTCCAGTTACTAGAATCTTTAGCTTTTCTTAGGTTATTTATTTTGAGTTTTTACTTCATTGCATGATATAACCTTAGTAAACTGAATTAGCTGCACTTTTTGCTTGCTCTATTTAAGCCAAGACATGTATTTTTTGCTATACTTAAAAAACTGGGTTGTCAGTGTTAGAAGTGGGATTTGAAAGCGGGGACATGTATTCAAGCTTTATATTGACAATATTTCGCTTGATTCTTGATGGCTTTGAGTTTTATTTGTAGATCTGCTTCTCAGAATTCTTTTGGAAAAAAGGCTTGTGGTCACTGCCTTATTGGTACGTATTCATGACAACCTTCATTATCGCAAAGATGTAAGAGTGGATAGCATGTATGATGGCCCACCAAGTTCCATGGTCCATGATCTGCTGTGCTCCCCACTTTTTTCGTATGTGTGCATTTGATATTTTATAATGGTTTTAAGGATAAGTCCACTCCCTGCAAATGCAAATATTATATGCAGATCAAGATTGATTTCTGTAAGGCTGACAAGTTCTTTTCTTTTCCTTTTCAATATTTGTTGTTGCAGAGTGCTGAAGATGCAGTTGTTCTACAGAAACTATTGTATGATGCTGTGATAACAGTTGATCATTCATTTCTAAGTTCTGGCAGTTGGTTTCAACTACCCGAATCCTACTTCAGGAACTTGGCTCTACTATGGTCCTTAGTAGTTGATAACGCCATACAGTTTGCTAGGTAGGGGAAAATTGCTGCATTAAAATTTTTGTAAAGAAGATTGGTAACTTTTTCTCTGCTAATAAATCTGGGAATTGTTGGCTCTAGGGAAATATGTGATCAAGATAGGCTGATTGCTTATGTAAATGCTTTCTCTGAGTCTCAGCTACCCAGTGAGTTACTTAAATGGGTCTCTCTCCAGGCTGGCACAGAAGAGAACCGGAGTAATCCTAAACTCACGACACCTAAAGCTCTCATAAGTATGTCTTTTCTCTGGTTTTGTTATATATTTGAGTACATTGGATCGTTTTGATTTTGCTTTAATTACTGGCTCAGTTGCTTATTTTCTCCTTCCTAAGAAACTGAGGTTTTAGATGATTGCAGACCATAGTAATCCTCTTCAAACTTAATAGCAAACGTACCTTGTGAATAAATTAGAGAAATTGACATAAATAGCTGCACACCAAAATAATAGCCAACAACTGTATATTTGTTGTATATTAACGTATAATATACGTCATATATTTTTTTTGATATACATTTTTGATACAGAATAGTGTATATTTTTTATATTTGGTCGGCGAATGTAACTATTTTTGGCCGACCGGCCAAATGTGTAACTTGCCCAATAATATATTATACTTTTCTCCATTTTCATGCTCGTGTCTTCTAAAATAAGTTGCATGTATCCACAGAGAGCCTTTTTGTCCTGGAAGACCAAGGTCTCTGGGTGTTTGATCATGACAGACTGAAGTTCCATGCCAAGGCAGCAATTTGCAATTCAAGGCCGGACTGCTTTCTCCCTGAAGTTCAGCCTGAAGTCAAATGCTTTGGGGATGAGGAAATGGGCGATTCGTTGGACAAAACATTCTCTGCTAATTACTTTTGTACAGATGAATTGCCTATTGATGGTGGTAGAAAGCGCAAGGATCGAGTGAAGGACACAGATATAAGAGGAACAGCAGTCAAGCTTGTTAAGTACAATGTTCATGAAAGCCCCAATAGAGAGAAGTTTCTTCCTTTCTCTGATGAAGATATGGAAGTGATGGGGTGATATAACCAAAGCATAAATCATGTATATTTAGCAGTGCTTGGACGCTAGTTGGCACAGTGCATAATGTATTACTAACTAACTCGACTGTTCTTTCCTTCATTTTGTGCTCCTCTTGGGGAGCTAATGTTTTAAAATGGCATATGTTCTCACATACCTAGAGCCCGTTTGGATTAGCCGAAAAAAAGTGGCTTTTAAGCATAAGTGCTTAAAGTACTTTTTAAGTATTGAAAGTTATTTTATAAATAAAGTGTTTAAAATTTTTTAGTGTTGAAAACAAAAAATATAAGAGATTATAAAATGACTTTTAAGCAAAAAAAAAAAAAAAAAAGTTGGGGTTACGTGTTTGGCTTATTTTAAGTACTTTTTAATTTAATTTAAGCTGTTTTTTATTTTACCAAATACTCAAATAAGTTAAAAAATAGCTTATAAACTTATAAGCCAATCCAAACAAGCTCCTATACTTGTTTCACTATGTTGTATTACTATCAGGTCACGGCCAAATAATTTTACTGAACTTGATTCTTGCTATTGTTCATAGAATTAAAACCATAACCAAACCAATTTAGTCGGTTTTTAAATATCTAAAACCATAAGAGATAATAACCACCGGTTTGGTATTGTCGGTTTGGTTGATTTTTCAATTGCTAAAAATATTCTCTCTACATTCTTCAAATTTATGAAGCTTTTTTTTAAGCAAAAAAAAAAAAAAAAAATGAAAAGAGATAGTAGGGGTTTTAGCAACTATTCTTTTAAGGGTTTAAAAATACGGACTATTAATAATTAAAAGGTATAAAATATCTTTAATTATTTATGAAAAGTTTATTATACATATAAATAATTAATTTTATGTATATAATTATCGTTGTTTTTTATTTATTCGGTTATTTTTTACCAAATATTCAAATAAGTTAAAAAATAACTTATAAACTTATAAGCCAATCCAAACAGGCTCCAATACTTGTTTCACTATGTTGTATTACTATCAGGTCATGGCCAAATAATTTTACTGAACTTGATTACTGCTAAGGACTTGAAAAGTTTATGATGTGAAAAGTTGCACATTGATAGTGGTTACATACCTCGAGGTTCTGGGTTCGAATCTCGGCTTTTGTAAGGTAGAGTTTCGTAGCAAAATTAGGTCTATTCGGGCAAAAGTTAGACCTTAAGGCTTAACTTTTATAAAATTCCAACAGAGTATAAAAAAAAAAAAAAAAAGCAAGGCAAACCTTTGCCAAAATTCTGCCTTATTAAGGCAAACTTTGCCTTAAGGCAGACTTTTAAGGCAAATTCTGCCTTATACGGCAGAAATTTCGCGAAGTCTTGTCTTGCAATTTTTTAATTGAGTAGAGTTCGAACTCAGAACTTCGAGATATTTTCCGCCATTTTTTTAAGCGAACGACAAAAATTAAAAATCAGCAATTTGAGGAACAAAAATTAAAGACCAGCGCCTTTGAAGAACAATCCGTGCAAAAAAAAAAATGTACAGAATCCAATTGGACTAGAAGGTGGGCCTGAAAGTATTTTTGGTTTAGGGTGTAAGAAAAGCAGAATAAATCCTCTAATTTTTGTTTGGTTTATTAATTTTATCAAAATAGTTGTCCACAGAAATAAATCTTTCCATAGTTTTGTTTTGGTTTTACTGTAATCAAAATAGTTGTCGGCTTGCCCTCTTTTCATTTTGGATTAATTAAAATAGTAAGTACTTGATGAATCGTTGCATTTAACTAAATTTTACCGTGACATTAACTAAAAAGAACATATGAGTGGTGTAATAATTGGCATTGTTGAGTCCTATACATAATATGATGGATCGGTTAAAATTGATCCTAACCGAAGAATGATTAATTACTTTCAATTTAATAGGATATTTAATTTGAAGATAAACCAAATGAGTGTGGTGAAATGGTTGAAGTCCCTTCATCCTTATATAGAAGATTCAAGTTTGACCTTTGCAATGCAGGACTTTTCGATAGGAACCAGGAAGCATTTTCACCCTCTTTAGTAGGCATATTCGACGCGAATTCGGATTAGTTGGGCCAGTAAGTTTCAGATACCGAGACATCAAGGTAAAAGATTGACACAAAAAAATTACTTTTCCCTTATTGGCACATTAACCCAATATGTCTTGAAATTGACAGCTTATAGCCAGCTCATTCACCTGTCATTTTCTATCTTCTTCAATTGCCAACACTAGGGCTGTTCATGGTTTTGGTTAAAACCAAATCGAAAATTTAACAAAACCGAATAAAAAACTCGACATTTGGTTTAGTTTGATTTGGTCTTAAATTTTAAAAACCAATAATATTTTGTTTGGTTTTAGTTCTATTAAAAAATAACCGAATCAATAACCGAACCAAACCGATAAATTATATACATAAATTTTATAATTATTTATATGTATAATATTAGTTTTTCTTAAATAATTATAAATATTTTATACCCTTTAATCATTAGTTTGATTTTTGATCTACTTATTTCACATGAATGCTTAAGGCCCATGTTTTTAAGAATATGTCCAAGCCCATGTCTTTAAGTCTTTTTACTCTTTAAGTGTTAAGTGTAAATCTACTGACAGAAGCTCACGTTTGAGTCTAATGTCTTTAACTTAAATTTTTAGCCTTTCTTTGTCAACCATTTGATTTTAGGTTGTTTCTTCTTTTTTTTTTTTCTTTTTTTTTTTCGAATTTATACCTTTCTTTTTTCTTGTCTGAATGGGTCCTAAACTTCTAATATTTTTCATATGAAAAGGACAGAGGTTGTAGATTTGGAGGTTCCTATAGAAGAACTTTAGTAACATCAGCATTTGCTGCAACTCAAGCACATGGTAATGCCCTAATACTTCTTCCGTGGGTAATCCTCCTAAAAGCAAAAGAACAACTCCTCAGTAATGAGACCCTAGCCTTAGGGATAATGATAGAAAAAACATCTGAAGTTTGGGATCATTACACAAAGTTTTTTTAATAAAATGGGAGAATTGAGGACAAAATGCAAGTACTGCCCCAAAGTTTGGGATCATTACACAAAGTTTTTTTATTTCATATATTTTCATTTTAATTTTAGGTAGTCTTTATGTTTAATTAATATGTATGTTTATAACAACAACTAAAAGCTCCTATGCTCTACTTTATTTCCAGGTATGTGTATTAAGATGACAAAAATGGTGCAGCCACTACTAAGTTAGTTTTTAGCTCTATATGTAATAGTTTAGCAACTTTGGGTAACTTGAATACTACACTATCACTAATAGTGAAAATGTTTCTATGATGTATGTTCCACCTTAAACTATAAATAAAAGTTATCGTTTGAACAAAAAAAAAAAGACATGTCTTTTTTCAACTTTTTAATGTTTTATCGATAAGTCTCATGGTCGCTAGTCATAAACCGAAAAATCGAACCAAACCGACAATAACCAAACCAGTGGTTATTATTTTATTTGGTTGGTTATGGTTTTAGACATTTAAAAACCGACTAAATTGGTTTGGTTATGGTTTTAATCAATAATCGACCCAAACCGAACCATGAACACCCCTAGCCAACACTGCATCGAACTCTTCCTTCAAAAGCAGTGGAACTACGGATGTGAAATTTGGAACTTAAAAACGTGAATATACATTGTTTGAGATTGAAGAAGGATATGGAAACACCATTGAATCTTGATTTGATTTGAATTTTTTGATCTGCGTAATTGGGATTTATTTTGACTATGTGATATGAGCTAAATTTTAACTTTGGAGTTTTTTGAAGATGATTTGAGGCGGATTTGAGTTAATTTTCATATTAAAAGCTCGAGGTTAAATACGATTCCATCTATGCATATCTCGTTGTATATCTCTCTGTATCTCGCGTATATCTTGTATATTAGTGAATATCCATGATAATATGTGTTTGACGGAAGAGTGTACATCATTTGATCCGTGTATATCCATGAAAATATGTGTATGACAAATGGAAGGATCACTCCACGAAAATTGTGAGCGATCTTACCTTTTAATTGTGTAAGTCATGGTGAATCGGTAGGATCACTCACAAACTCTACAGAGACTGTCATGATACTCACCTTTATGATTTTAATGCTACAAAAGAAAGAAAGTACATTTTGAAAACGGTGTTATGCAAATTATAACATAGCTCACAAACTCTAACAAATGATCATAATTTTAAGTTTTCATTCACGATATCTCTCTTGTATGATATTATTTTGTTAAATTTGAGGCCGAAAAAACTAATTTCTTTTGAACATCGCAGGTGCAACTGTAGTCTTGAATTAATCAACAAAAACTAGTCATACCTCAACAATGATAGATCCATACCCAACTTTCTCTAGTTAATCTGATCCTAAAGCACATGTAAAATTGTAACATCCGGAATAGCGCGATACCTTCTTGTGAGGGAAAATCTAATGCTCTTTGTTCGGTATTGACAGACTTTGCGCTTGTTTAATTATTCATACTTCTTTGGTATTTGCACGGTTTTTGCCTGTATTATTCAATAAGGTATTTTTTAAATTTGCAATTTCATTTTCGATCAAATCACCCAAATCTGTTCCTACTGATCTCAAATATGAAACGAAACTTTCAAACATCAACACTAAGGAACCTCAATCACCAATTTAGTCTAATAACATATCAAATCAAGAAGACTTGTCTTCTTCAACACTTTTTAAGGACCAACACTTGTAAATGTTTCGATAGTATTTTGTCAAATGCTTCAATTTTGCCTATATATTACCTTCGCATCTATTTTTGTCTTCTCCTCGTTAAATAATAGTATGATCTTTCAACTTTACTTCTGACAATCGGTGCTTCATCTACAGTAGGATATCCAGTATGAAAATACGTACGATAAAAGAATTCAAGGCAAATTGTACAATTTGAACAGTGAATGCAACTATCCTTTTTTATGTGTCTAAATTCTAATAGTCAGGAACTTTATAGTCTTTACAGGAAATTAAAAGGGTTATAGCAATCTTTTTCCCTATTGGTGGTTAGTAGCGGTTACGGTTGTGAGGGATTAAATACTCAATCAAATTGGTCAATCGTATTCATATATTCATTTGTATTCGAACTTTTTTATTTTGTACCTCACACAATTGATATTAGTTATGCGAAACTTTTTTTTGTCTCACAAGTTAACGGACTCAAAGTTTATGGATCCAAAAGTGTAAGATTTGGGTATACGATAAAAAAAGACGCACACTATTAATATCAACCATGTGAGGCACAAAATAATTTTTTTCGTTATTCGCAATAAGATCATCTTCCTTCTTCTCCTACAATACTCTTTTTTTTTTCATCACTCTCTTTTGTTTGATAGGGCAAACTCTGTTCTCCTTAGGACTGCACGGGTGAACTCTTCAATGAGCTTGTTAATTACTTGTTTATAATCAACTCCAACTATACAACCATATAAAAAATAAATACAGGGTGCAGTAAATTTTCCTGCCATCAAACTAATATTTTAGACCCACCTTATTATTAAATGAATGCATGAATAGTGCAATTTTTCACATCATAACGTTCTCAGATTGATTCAGCTGCCTATCGGAAAAATAATTTAGTACTATAAGCATAAAAGTAAGGGAAGACGTGCGACTTATTACAAAGTCAAATATTGTTGTCAAGTGAAGAAACACGTTTAGTGTCTGAACTTATTGTTTTGATGAATTCTTTTTCTTTCTTCTTTCTGATAATAAAATAATGTATATTTTGAAAATGTTTATGTCTCTTCCAATTATGGGCACCATGAAAGCAAAATCTCCCCTCCCTACCCTATCTAGTCATGGTCCTCATGGCTCTGCATCATTGTGACATGACTTTTTAATGTACACATTGTTAATTTCATACACGAATACTTTGTCACATTCATCACTTTCTTTAAAGCCCAATTTTTAGGGTCTGGCTGACAAACCATGCTGTACATTTTTCCTTGCAAACCTCGAGGGAAAGGACTAAATTTTTTAATTGATAGAGAGATCATATATACTAGTGTCTTATTTATCAAGGAAAGGGAAATGGCAGAAGCCTAGACGAATTAAGAATTTAAATTTTCTATATTCAGAACTCTTAACTTTTTTTGAGTCATTGGGTTAAATTTAAGTAAAAGCTATTGAGTTTGACCATATCCATTATCGGAACTTTACATTCTCCTCTTGGTAGAAAGGGGTAATCTTGGGCATGTAAAGAGTGGTAACATCAGTTAATAATTGACTAGTTGACCAACTCAATTACCATATACTCCATTCTTGTCATACGAAGTTGAACATAACCTATTTGCAGGGAGTGTCAATTTACACACACATATGTATAGTTGCTCAACTCTATATAAATATCTATTAAATGCATAAATATACAAGAATTTCTTTTGGTCATTACCACTGCATATTAAAGTAATTGATTACCTATTTATACACTTTACGATGCATCGGATCATGAACCAAATGCAATTTAGATTAGTTTATTCCATCTATAAGATACATGCTTTGATTGTTACCCTATCAAGGAGGCAAGTTTATGAATTTTGATAAATGCTTGAATCCCAGATTTGCTTAAACCAAGTCATAGTATCACGTGTACATCATTAATTGCTGCTCAGGTCAACTTATTTTCAATTGTTTTTTTTAATGTTGTGATAATGGAAACGATATATATCTATATATATATATATATATATACGAGGTAAATTAACTTAGACTAGCTAGGTTATTATTATTCTTGTTGATTTTTCTTTCTTTTTGGTTACTGTAGATTTAAGTTTTTTGTTAACTATCAACCAAATCTCCTCGAAGCAAATATGGTTTGGTGTAATTCAGGGAAAATGTTATGAGAAGATATCAAGTTACTTTAAGTCATGTTAATCCATAATAATTACTTGAATAATTTGCATGCAATAATTTTCATCATGTACGACGTACGTGTTAATTAGTATATACGCCCTCCATCTCAAATTATTTGTTGTGGTTACTAAAAATAGTTGTCTCAAATTATTTATCGTTTTAGAAGTTTAAGAAAAAATTGATTATTTTCCCCATTTACCCTTAGTAAAATTTTGTCATTAATGGAAATGATCACATAAATAGAGTAAACATTTAATGGGGGAGAGATTATGACTTACACATGAATAAGGGTAAAGTTAGTCAAATACTCCTCTTAATTAATATTTATTTAGAGGCGTGTAAAACAAAACAAAAAGCGTCAAATAATTTGAGACGGGGGAAGTATTGAAATAGTTACGATTCATAAGCAAATTAAGATCTTGAATCTGGCTTTGCAAAGGGCCTTACTAATTAATGGCCGTATCCCATGCGACTCATATACCGATTTCTATAACCAAATTTTGGAAATGATTAAAGAGTAATGAAAGTAAAAGCGAGAAAGAATCACATCATTACATCCTAATCATCACAATATTACGTTAACTCTTTTGAAATCCTTTTTCTTTTTCTCTTTAATTATGAATCAAAATTATGAGTTTGATCGCTTTTGATCCGTTAGCTTTATTAAGAACCATCTTAGGATGCTATATGCAAGTTTCAATTACGTTTTGTACGTATGATTTTATTTTAATATAAACACCCCACATGCAGGTCGATTTAAAATTCAATATATCGAATGAAAAATGTTGTTCATTTCCATTTTTCTTGTTTTTACTCCTTGTTAAATGAAATATAGTTGGAAGCAAGATAGAATAATATTGCTAAAACTTTTGAAGGAGTTTTCTTTTCTCTTTCATAAAAGTTGTGCTTTCTTGCCTTTGCGTATACATACAATCAATGGCTTGTCATTATTATCTATTGGCCATCAAGACAAGATAACTTTATCTCAATATTTTCACTTTAATGTACCAAACACGTCTAATGAAATTATAATTGTATATGACTAAAATTAGGATGCGTTGAATGGAGTTTGTTGGTTGATATGATGTACTCCTCTACTACGTACTTATTAGTCCTAGATAAAGTTAACGAGAAAACTACGTACAGTACAAAACTGTGATTGTAACATCAAGTGAATAGTCTAATGAAATTTTTTGTATATATTATTACGTTCTTCAAATAATTGTGGAATTAATGATACTAAAACATTGGGACAAACAGATAAAATTTACGAATAAAGGTAAATGTTTATTTGGACGGACGGCTTCTTCATCATTTTTAGCCTGCAGACATTACTCCCATATTTGGAGTATTATGTAACTGACGTACAATGTCGTCTTCGGAGGTTTTGTTTAAAAAAATTAATCCTGACTTTGAATGATTTCAGATAATTATATTCTACAAAATAGGAAAAGAAGTCAAATTGAAAGAACATTAATATATTCAAAGAGTCATCTAGAGATCTGATATCCTTCTACATTAAAATCGACGGTTTTATTTTGTTCAAATATCTTTCACTTTTGTGTGAGGCAAAACCTCATCATAAATTTTACACTATGTTTTGACACAAGAGAAGAGAACCGGACGCTTTGTATCGATACTATATTGATATTATGCTTTATGTCCCACTTAGATATACAGAAGTTGGGAATAAGAATATCATAATAAAATGATAAGATTAAAGAACGTGATGACATTATAAACTAAAGTATTGATTGTGATTTGATATGGCATAATGAAAACTTTCCACCAATTCATGAGCTGGTGTTTAATTCTGTCGTTTCTTTATGT
>NC_081350.1:12335564-12466839 GCF_029784015.1 Lycium ferocissimum
ACCTGGAATGGATGGCAAGAACGTTACCAAGACTGGGGGAGAGGGAGAATTCCGATGTGCACTTCAATTTTGTTATAGCGGGAGTTGGGGAAGAACTGAGGAGAGAGAAAGGGGCTTTTGTATATTTTAATATAAGTAAAAGGGGACTTAAGTGTATAAGTTGTGAACTACAAAGTTTTTAAAATTATAAAGTGACATCGGGACCACTGCCCTTAATCCTAAAATGAAAAAATAAAGCGAAAAGAAAAGGAGTGGCCCTGTTGCAAATTAAACTAAGAAAGTGGCTTCTTTGCCAAATACTCTCTAGCTAGTTGCCCAATGTAATTAACTCACACTTAGTGGGTGTTTTGCTAAAAGGCCATTCTCAACACTTATTTTGACAAAAGGCCATAAGTCTCAAAGAATTGGCTAAAGGGCCACTATTTATGACATCATCAAATGAAGTCTCCCATGTTGTCACCCCTATACCCAAAGTTTTAAAAAATACAAAACAACCCCCAACCACCAACATTTAATTACCCCAATTTAGCAGCCCAATTTTTTTGTTCCCTCCCTCCAAAAGCTCATTGCTCCCTATTTCTGCACTTTTTCGATCCCATTTCTGGCTTTTCATATGAAAATCAGTCCCAAACGACGGATTTCTTCCCCACTTCAGTCATTGTAACTTAAATCTCTTAGAAAACATTGAAAAGAAGCTCGAATTATTTTCACCATTGTTGTCAAAGCTCAATTATCAGGTGTCAATTCTGTCAGGGTCTACTGGTAGTGGAGTTCATTTTTTATTCTAATCCTCTTGTGGAGTCAATTCTCCATTAAAAGAGTCGCATCCCTACTCTTTTTTTGGTATGAATCTGGTACTGTTCTAAGTCTAGGTAAAGACAAATTATAGACCATAGCAATAGTCTATTATACCTTTAGTATGGCATCTATTAGAGAATATGTTATAGTAGGTGGTGATTACCTAGGTGAATGGGTAGACCCCAAAATGTTGGATTTGGAATTTTCGCGAGCAAGGTGACAAAGACCGATGTGCGTCGCAATGGTAAGTATAAAGATTTGATTGAGAGCGTAAAGGAAAGCGGGAGTTAGATTGTGACCCCCGGCGACTTGCGCATTAGTTATATGATTAATGCTCTGCCCACTAGGGGAAAAGCTCACCCTTCTTTCATAACGAATGATAGGCATGTGGTGTTGTATATGCTTGATGTTGCTGCTAATGGTTGTAGGCCTATTTTGAGAATAAATGTTGTTGAGAGGTCTCAAGTAACGTCAACATCAGCAGCACCACCCCCACCCCCACAGCAGCCAGTGGATGCAAATTCAATGCAAAATGAGAGCATGGGTGATCATTCAATGGATACGGATGATCATGATGTTGATGTCGAAGAGTGTGATGGGCAGCAAAACCAACTTGGAAGGAAGAGAATAAAGTGTATCCCCGGCATCGCAAAATCTTTTAAGCCCAAAGGACGTGTAAAGGGGAGGAGAAACAAGTGCTCAATTTGCAAGGGAAGCGGCTACAAGAGTACAACGTACCGAAATAGAGAGGGATGAACTTGATGTATTTTTCAATGTATTTAATTGTGCTTTTCTTGTACTTTCCGGCTTTGGTTCTTCAATTAAATATGTTTTTCTTGTACTTTGCGCTTTTGGTTCTTCAATTAAATATTTCGGTGAATGTATTTCATTGTGTTTTTCTTGAATGTCAATATTAATCAATATAATTGTATATAATAAACCAAGTATAATCTGTATATAAATAATAAACTTAATATCTAGTCTATATTAGATAACGTATATGATATATCTATATATCTACTAGGTATTGTAAATAATAAACTTAATATCTAGTCTATACGATATATCTGATATATAAACTTAATATCTAGTCTATACTAGATAACGTATATGATATATATTCGCCTTTAAAGCCTATCGATTGCTGAACCGCCAAACACCACCAATTAAAAGTCAAAAAGCCTGCGATTATGTCTAATCAAACCCAATATTAAATGCTACCTCCATGCGCATTGACACGCGGCGCTCACACATTAGCCATCGATTCACTAAACCGAGGTCATCGGTCTATAAATCGCCTAAGCCTATTTCAAATACATTATCTCATCTCTCTCATCATAAAAAACTCCAAAAAACTTTCAGATCAACAATGGCGAGAAGGATTAGGAACAGAGCAAACTGTCACCCTAATTTCAGAGCACCATATCCTGAGTTCCTCCTCCTCAGGAACGACTTCCAGAGGCTCTTCAGGGGCCTCAGAGCGGATAGGGAACGGATGGAAACTGCCATCCGCAGAATCGCACGCATCCCGTGTGTGCTTCTTGAGCTGGAGGGTGGGACCCCATGCTCTCGATAACCCCTCCCCCATCCCCCCATCCCCTAGAATATTAGTTTTTAGTATATTTTTGTATAAGTTTTTAGCGATGAAAGTGGTAGATGGAAGTTTTAGGACTTTCATCGCTGAAAGCTTTGGGTGGTGTTCTGGGGTTTTATTTTGTTATGTAAAAATCCACCATATTAATGAAAATAGTTTATGTAATGATCTTTGTGTTCTTACTTTATTTTCTGCATACTGTTGATTTAATGTTGTTGGATGAGTCGATTAATAACCAAACAACTACCACATCTATAATAACCACAATCCAAGTTGATTAATAAACAATACAATATCTATAATAACCACAAGCTATAGCCTCGTATAGACCATCGGTATATTATAGACCAAGTAACTAAAGGGGACTGTTTTGGAATGAGAAGCTTGGTGAATGTAAAGCTCATAAAAATAATTAAAAAAATAAAAATAAAATCTAAGGGACCGTGGATAAAAATACCAAAAGTCATAATCTCCAAAGCATAGTATATTATAGACTAAGTAAATAAAGGGGACCGTAAATGAGAAGCACCGTAAAGTCATAAAAATAATTATAAAAATAAAAAAGTCAAACCCTAAACTGTATAATCTCCAAGGCGTGGATAGGTCATAGTATATTTGTCAGACTAAGGCCATGACATTTGTTTGCATCACATAACAACGGGGTGGCCCATATCCGACTATTAATTATATATATATATATAAGCATTAAGTGCATATATGTTTTTAAAAGAATAAAAGCCGAATGGAATCTACATCATGTACCAGACATACCCATTACGTGCATTTATTTTGAGCATTTATTATAAAACGGGACGGTGGCCCCCGCACACCCATATACATGTATATACTCAAAATAGCCTACCAAAATGGACCGCGGCCTCCGGATCAAGTGGGAGCGCACCCAAACAACTAAGGGAATCCTAGGGTCTTCTCTTGTCTACACCGAATTGAACGCGAATGGGGATTCGGTACGGATAATGTATCGAGTATGTAAGGCACAAGAATAACAAGTACATAGAAGTCATGAGAGACATCATTAAAATATTGCATCCGTGTTCCGAGAATATCTACATACTTTGTATACCTACCTCTCATGGCATATGCATAGCTTTTCTTCTCAACAAAATTTTCCATATATCATATAATCTTTCCCAATCAATATATATAATTTTTTAGTAGTCTCGTACGGCAATATATATAATAATATAATAGTGTCTTCCCAGTATAATAATATTTTGCACCAAGAAACGTCAATATATATAATATTATAATATAATAAAAGTAGAAGTTATATAATTTATAATATATATCCACTGTGAGTGTGTGTAATTAATATGGATGCAATGCTAAATGATGAATACATAGAACTCCAATCTTATTTTTTGAGCTAACATCAAGAAATTTTCAATTTTGGAACAATCATAGACGGGGCATAGGAACATCAAAGGCCGAAGTTGCTCAATTATGTTATACAAATATTACTCTCTTATTGGTTCATATCATAAAATCATGCCAAAAAGAAAGAAATGATAGCCTTAACATACCTTAGAGAAATGTCCGATGCTTATTTCCCGAAAATTGTAACACTACAACCAAGATAACACGAATTTTACTAACATCCCTTACTACCATTAATGCTTAGAAAAAGAAGAAGCTACTTAATGATTCTTGATTCCATAAATACACAACACACAAAACATCATCAACAACAACAAGATAAGTTTGAAATAAACAAGTAGAAATCTCTCCAAAAATCTAATCGAAATCCTAAAATACCAATTAAGCTAGTTTAGGTCTTTCATAACAAAATGAACAAACAACTTATGTAAATACCACATTATATAATCAAATCCATGCCAAAACATAAATCTTTCTTGGTTTGACTCAATTATAAGAAACTTATTTTCACTAAAACTTTGGTAATCAACTTAATAGCAGAAGATAAGAATAGAAATACCTTAAAGAAAGGTTAGTTTATACATCACCGGGTTTTGACGTGGAAGATGAATGTCGACACTTGTTGTTGGTTCCATGTTTCTAATAAATTTTCTTATTAAATATTAACTTATCTTTATTCTAGGAGATATGCTTAAAAAAAAAAAAAAAGTTTCACTATCTTACCTTGTTACAATAGTTTTTTATATTGATATATAAATTTTATTTGCTTATTTCGGCTAGTTTAATTTTTTTTTTTTCAAATAAGCACAAAATGATTCAAAATATTATTTTCTACAAAAATAATTATTTTGTTGAAATGAGATTCTTATAATATTTTATTGAATAGTGAATAATACCACATGCACATTTAGTATGTTGAAAACAAACTGCACGTACAAAATTATTTAACAAGTGTATAATTCAAAGACCACATCTTAAGTAGTTTGTCTATACTCATTCGAGCTTGATATATAAACAGACATTTAAAAAGGATATTAATATTTAGACTGATGCTATTTTAACACTATGGGTGTGTTAATCTTTTGGAAAAAATGTTTTCCAATTTTCTCTATGTTCGTTTGGTCAAATTTTGGAAAACATTTTCCTTTGGGGAAAATGACTTCCTTGGTGAATACAAGTTCACAAGCTCATAAAAATAATTAAAAAAATTAAAAAAACAAACCCCAAACTATATAAATCTAAGGCGTGGATAGGTCTATAATATACCAAAAGTGTATTTTGAAAAAAAGAAGTCTCCAACGAGCATAGTACATTATTTTTGATTAAAAGTTTTGACATTTGTTTTGTTTTTACTTGCACCCCACCCCCCCCCCCCCCCCGAAAAAAATGATATATGACAATTATAAAAATATTTGCCTAAAAATTAAAACTATAATTAAATTAAATTAAATAAATAAAAAAAAGATGTTATTTTAACGCTATATTAACACTTGATTACATAATATTAGAGTCCTGTTGGGGTCCATTATACACATGATCCAAAGAGCTTTAGAACAAGTAATGATCCTTAATCATCAAATATTTGCGTAAAAAGTCTATAATTAAATTAAATAAAATAAATAAAAAGACTTGATGTTATTTTAACACTATATTAACACTTGATTACATTTTATTAGAGTCCCCATCCATTATACACAATGATCCAAAGATCTTTAGAACAAGTAATGTTCCTTAAGTAAGAAATTCATTATTTTCCTAAAAAATGAGAAAATAAATTAAATTAAATAAATAAAAACATTTTCCTTGGAAAACATATTTTAACACACCCTATATTAACACTTGATTACATCATATTAGAGTCCCCATCCATTATACACATGATCCAAAGAGCTTTAGAACAAGTAATGGTCCTTAATCATCATATATTTGCCTGAACAGGCTATAATTAAATAAAATAAAATAAATAAAAAGACTTGATGCTATTTTAACACTATATTAACACTTGATTATATCATATTAGAGTCTCCATCCATTATACACATGATCCAAAGAGCTTTAGAACAAGTAATGTTCCTTAATCATCCTTAATCAAGGTTGTGCTTTGAGAACATTAGCTTATTGTCAGACTTATTGGATAGTAGTGTTATGATTACCATTACTTATTCTAAAGCTCTTTGGATCATGTGTATAATGGATGGGGACTCTAATATGATGTAATCAAGTGTTAATATAGTGTTAAAATAACATCAAGTCTTTTTATTTATTTTATTTTATTTAATTATAGCTTGTTTAGGCAAATATTTGATGATTAAGGACCATTACTTGTTATAAAGCTCTTTGGATCATGTGTATAATGGATGGAGACTCTAATATGATGTAATCAAGTGTTAATATAGTGTTAAAATAGCTTTTTATTTATTTTACTTAATTTAATTATAGCCTTTTTAGGCAAATATTTGATGATTAAGGACCATTACTTGTTTTAAAGCTCATTGGATCATGTGTATAATGGATGGGGACTCTAATATGATGTAATCAAGTGTTAATATAGTGTTAAAATAGCATCAAGTCTTTTTATTTATTTTATTTAATTTAATTATAGCCTTTTTAGCCAAATAGTGGCCTGGTTTATATATCAACTGCTATTTGGACTTAGGATGTATGATGAATTATTAAGAATGTGAAGCAAATTTTATTATATGAGTTTGCGCATAAATCCTTGTCATAGTCTATAATAATAATCACATCTATAATAAACATTCAATACATACTCACAGTCAATAATCATAAAGATTAACTCAAGTTTATAATAAACAAAAGCACATTCAAATCCACAAAGCAACAACACAATTAAATAACCTTGTCATAAATTACCACTAACAAAAATTTGCCCGTCCAAATTCACAAGGCAACAACACAGTTCAGCAGCAAGGACTTCTTTATCCTTCTCTCCTTCAAAGAGTAGGGATCTCGACTTCAGCAGCGGGGACTTCTTTTTATTCACAACTTCAGCAACAGACTCCTTCTCGACTTCAGTAGCAGACACAGCAGCAGGGAGATCTTGAGCATTTGACACATCGACATGTCGAGCAATTGGTTGATCAACATCAACCGCAACCTCACCAGCAGCTTCATTCAGAGTCTCCTTCTTTTTCTTCGCCTTCTTGCTCTTTCTAATTCTTTCCCCCTCAACATAAGCGACAAGAACCTTCAAAGACTCCTCAATCATCTCCACACGCTGCTTCAGTTGTTCATGCTCCACCTGCCCACTTAGTGCAGCACGACCCATAGATGTCCCAAAACCAACATTATCTTTTGCGGCTGAATTACCACGGAGACCTTCCAAATGATTATGCTCGGCCTCTTGAGTATACTCCTCATCAAAATGCTCCATGGACTTCGCCTTCCTACTAGAAGCCTTCGAGGAATTTTTTTGGTGTAATCAAAACAGTCATGCCTTCAAGTTCACGCTCCAACTCATCAATGATTGGGTCATTATTTTCATCATCATATGGCAGCAGATTTTTCGTGTAATACTGCTCCAACTCACGCACTGTAGGGATGAGGTAAGGGTGCAACAAATAAAGAAAACATTAACATTAAGCTTATCTTTTTGCCAAAAAATTAATAATAGGCTCCAAATTTATACCTCGATAACTCTAGCTCTCTTAAATGGATCTCCTTCACCGAATCGCTCCATTTTCTTCGTGTGACACCTAAGAATCCTACGAATAGGGAAAGGCATCTCCTCTAATTTCCCAGACCTGTAATTACATAAATAAAAAAGCGAGTGAAAAATAAACAAGACACAGTCTATACTCTACTGCACCAGTGGTCTATAATATTTACCATGAATGCCCAGGGGAAGCCATAGAGAGCATATGATGCAACCCTTTTCTCCGCGTGCACTTGGTGGTGCTTGGGAATGTCTATCTTGTTCTTCAAGTAGTCCAGAGTGAGTTCAAATGATTCCTTTCCCTAAGGATAGCTACTGAAGAACTCCAAATCGTCTGCCATTTTTATTGTGTCATGATCCACACCCCTCGACACATCTTTAGCAAGCAATATTGTTTGCAGAAACCACACTAGACAACATTTGAGCTTTTCCTCTTTGGTCAGCCTAGGCCCTCTGATCACCGCCAACAGCTTTTCTGCAGAAATCTTTCTATCGCGATAAACTTTGGTGCAGAATGTTGCCCCTTTCTTAAGTGCCCTTTCCTCGCTAGTGGGGATGGGATATGATCCACAGTTTAGACTAGTGATCAAAGAAAATTCATTCAAGTCAAAACACACGGGATTTTCATTCACCAAGAATCACATCTCGCGCTTCTTCTTATGAACCACATGACGAAGAACCGTATAGGGCACCAACATTCCATTGAATCTATTAAAGTGTTCTGATATTTTTCTTAAGTGACCAAAACAGGAATGCCTGAACATTTTCCTAAGTTTATGATCTTTTATCAATGTTTTAAAATCAGCAAGCAATGTCAGCCTACTCCTAACCGAAACTTTTGCTGGAAACGATTCGTAATCATCCAGCCAATTGATCATATCATACTTGTCGACATCAATTGTCCTTGCACATTATGGCACCGATAAGGGATCAACATTTTCATCACCACCAGACTCCTCAGAAACATGGGGATCATCTCTTTCACCTTCCTCGACACTATACACATCATTATTCTCCTCCGAGTACGCTTCACTATCAGGTCCTACAGTTTTTCTTTTTTTACCTTCTCGGCTGACTTCTCTACCTTTTCTTTTTCTATTGTCAGATGTGGCCCTAGAACGGGTTTGAATTATGTGCCCTCCACTTCCTCTAGTTCTAACCATTTTTTATAATCTATATACAAACAACACAGTGACATTGATCAACCACGACAAAAAAATAAGAATAATTGACCAAAAGTCTATTAATAGACCATACTTTACAAAAAGCAAAAACAGAAAAACAAAGATCGAAACAAGCAAAATAAGTAGAAATAACACATATTTCTAGCAAAAAACAGGCGAACCTTCCAAAATTTTGAAAAACAAATCTCAACTTTATGAACACCAGGGTTCTATCGAGTTCGTAAAATAATAACAAATTTCATGACAAAATGGATCTCTAAATGCTCTGGAGGAGTTACTAAATTAAAGAAAATACCTGGATGGATGGCAAGAACGTTACCAAGATTGGGGGAGAGGGAGAATTCTGATGGAAACTTCAGTTTTTTTTTTTTTAGCGGGGGTTGGAAGAAGTGGGGAGAGAGAAGGGGATTTTGTATATTTTAATAATAAGTGAAAGGGGACTTAAGTGTATAAGTTATAAATTTCAAAGTTTTTAAAATTATAAAGTGATCCTGGGGCCATAGTCCTTTACCCTAAAATGAAAAAATAAAGGAAAAAGAAAATAAGTGACCATTTTGTAAATTAACTAAGGGAGTGGCTTCTTTGCCAAATACTCTCAACTTAGTGTGTAGGTCTCCATACATTTGCATTGGATGAATACATTATTTAAATTATTTAGGAAAGCAATATAATTCAGTTATCGGTTGTATTAATTTTTTTGAAAGACAAGATGATGTGACATAATTTACTGATTACGACTATAGTTTGTTGTTATTTTAAACCACCTAACGTGCCAAAGAAAACTCAAGAACAAGCTTTGACTACCACCTACCTCTTCAGCAATATTATGAATGAGATCAGACTTGATTAGGGATCTTGACCAACCATATGAGCTAGGAATGACAAATTGCTATTGTGATATCGATTTTAAGGTATGTACATTAACAATATAATTTATTTATTTTACATTATTAGCATAGTTTAATATACTATAATAATTTAATTATTATTTTTGTCAAATTCCGTCTTAGTACTCATAACAGAGCAATTGTTTTATAAGTGATTTAATTATAAAGAATATTAATACTGTCGATGCAAAGAACTTAGACAAGGTATGATATAGGATGAATCAGAAGCTATGAAAAGTGATATTAATTGTTACTACTATCAGGGAAGGCAGCTTCTTAATTGATCCAACTGTACATTTCGAATGACACGAATGAGAATAGGGACAATATTAATCCATTGGAGTGCTTTTTAATATTTTTTTTCCCGCCTCTAGTTTAAGGTCCGAACTTTAGTACTTTCTTCATTGTCAAGAGAACTAAAAGAGCTGGTTAGGGTTTCGGGTTTTATCATAGTTTTATATAGATATATAATATACGTTTAGAAATAATATATTATTTGAAGTTGTTTATAAGAGTCGCTCTAGATTATCACGAATATAAGAAAATCTTATTATCACGGAAAATCTTATCACGACCCGACAGTCATAGCAAACTAATGAATGTAATATAAGTATTTTGCATACTCTAAATTCTAACTACTTATTCATTGTTGAGTGATAATCCAGATTCACGTCAAGTAAAAATCATTTAAGGGGGAAATGTTCCCTAGTAAGATTTTTTCTTTCTCAGAACTTGAATTCGAGACCTCCAGTTAAGAGTGCAGTCGTGAAGGGATCTTCTATTTCACCACATCTTTTAGTGGTAGACACAAATTAATATTTCCTTTAATCTCATTTCCCCGTACCAACATCAATGGGCATGGACTAGTATTTTCTCATTACATCATGGATTAAAAAATTATAAAGCTAGAATAAGTATACAAAGATCGGCCTTTTAAACTGTTAAAAGAATGTATGCGGAGAGTTGAGAGTCGAAGATGCGTAGGGATCTAGTAGCTCAGTTGGTTGGCTACCTCAACTTTCACCTTATTGGTGAGGGTTCGAATCCCCACGTTGTAATCCCCTTTCCCTACTCCTATGTAATAAAGAAAAAAAAATTAAAAAAAAAGAAAAGAGTCGAAGATGCATACAAACTACAATATTTAGGTTCCCTTAAGCTATTTATATAATCAGGTTGCGGGGTGGGGGTGAAGGAATAATCCCCGTCCTCGCTTACAATATTTGAATAGAAGAAAATGTTTTATCTCTTGTATTAGCTTTTAAGATATCCTATGTTAATTTTAGGTTCCCTTAAACTATTTAGGCAAAAGGTGCAAATATACCCTCAACTTTTTTATTTAGAGCAGATATACCCTCGTTAAAAAAGTGGTGCATATATACTCTTCCCATCACACAAATGGTGCAAATATACCCTTTTCACTCACATAATTTTAAAAAAAATGATTTAACTTGTTTTTTAATTTAAAAAATATCACGTGGCTTTAAAAAAATAAGTTTACCTATTTTTTTAGTAGATTTTTTTTCTAATGGTCGGGTTTGTTCATGTAAAACATTGTCTAGGCTTATTTTTTTTAAAGCCGAGGGGATATTTTTTTTAAAACAAACGAGACATCCCACTAGAAAAAAAAATTGTCTCGTGGCTTTAAAAAAATAAGTGTACTAAAAAAAATGGGTAGACTTATTTTTTTTAAAGCCATGTGACATTTTATAAGCAAAATGATTTTCTTAAAAAAAAATTCTAACAGCGAAAAGGGTATATTTGCACCATTTGTGTAACGACAGGTGTATATTTGCACCATTGTGTAACGGCAGGTGCATAGTTGCACCATTTGTGCAATGACATGAGTATATATGCACCACTTTTTTAACGAGGGGTATAGCTGCTCTAAATCGCAAAATTAAGGAAAGATATTTACACCTTTGCCCAACTATTTCTACAATCAGGGCAGAATAATCTCCCATGCTCACTTACAATATTGGAATAAAAGGAAATGTTTATCTCTTGTGTTAGCTTTTAAGATCTCCTGTGTTATTTTTACTGATCTCTTGCGAAAAATGTTACGCAACTAAGATAATAGTTGTAATGAACTACAAAATTAAATCGGGAAAAGGGTCAAAAACATCCCTCTACTTTGGAAAAAGGGTTAAAAATATCCTCCAAACTTATTTTGGGTCAAAAATACCTCTCCCATCCTTAAAGTTTTCAAATATACCCGTCTTGACGGAAATTATCCCCCAAAATAACCCAAAATCATTTTTGAAACTCGATCCATCATTTAAACCCGACCCAACTAAATAATAACCCATAAGATTTCCTTATTTCCCCAATACGTAGGTTTGAAGTTTGAGGGAATTGGGAGAATAAGGGGATCTTATGGGTTATTATTTAGTTGGATGGGGTTTAAATGATGGAACGGGTTTAAATAATGATTTCGGGTTATTTTGGGGAATAATTTCCTTCAAGACAGGGGTATATTTGAAAACTTTAAGGATGAGAGGGGTATTTTTGACCCAAAATAAGTTTGAAGGATATTTTTAGCCCTTTTTCCAAAGTAAAGGGGTATTTTTGACCCTTTTCCCAATTAAATCTCCCCGTGAAATAATATTAAATTTTGTGTCAAATGCGAACTTCAAATTAATAAAGGATCATGAGATGAGATATTGTTTACATCATTGAAGTGAATATCAAGAAAGCACAAATCATCAAGTTTCCAGAAATTTGATAGAGAAGTGCTTTCATGGAAGTAACATGTCAAAAACACTTGCCAATATTAAGCTAGCAACTTCTTACCAAAAAAACAGGTTTAAAATCTGTTAGCGCTGAAAAATGATTATTTTAACTCATGAGAAGGACATGTGTGAAAAGTGGTGGATTTTCTGGAAGACAATGAAGCTGATGGGGGAGTACACATACCAAACATATATACATGGAGTTGACCTTCCATGATAATGTCCCAAATTGAATGGCTACAATCTCATCAATTCTCGAAGTTCAATCAATATTCACCCTTGTTTCATATATGTAGTCGGTCAGTTCCATACTTCCCGTTTATGTAACATCATAGTCTTATTAATTCGTTCAGAAAATAATATACACATTTATATATTTAAAAATATTTACTTTCAATTAAAATATTTTATTTTTAATAATAATTTTATAAGCACACAAATATTATGATACGTTCAAAATCACAAGTTTTAAAAGTCTTACTACCTTTTTTTTTTTTTTAAATTCTATCGAATTAAACTACATCATATAAATTGAAACGAGAAGAGTACTCATCAAATCTTGAGGTGTTGTCTAACTCGGACGAGCTAGCCTAACATCAAGATTTGGTTTTTATACGGTTAATAAGTTCTCAGAAAATTAGTTTGAAAACTCTGTGTTTTGATTAATTTTTGAGAAAATCTTTTTGGAGGTTATTCAGGCTAGTTTTTGGAAAGCATTTTTTTTTTTCCGTTCTCAAAAGTATTTTCATCTGATTTCTGAACTTTATTTGTGGAACAACTTTTCTAAACTAAATAGTGATAATATCTCTTCTATTTCTTCTTCTTTATTTCTTTTTAACAAAATAATAACAAAAAAAAAAAAATGTAACAGTAACTTTGAATTCGTAACCCTAGCCAATAAGCTATCTCCGTGGGATGAATGGCCATAGATTTGGTCGACCAAGAGATGGTCAGAGACTTATGTAATTAAAATAATTTAATATAATATAATTCTGTAAACCATAAAATCAAATACATTTGTTGGAATTTTGGTCACATGTCATTTTTGGTTAAGTAGCAGTAACTTTTTTCTCAACAGCAGGAGTCAACAACTGATTGCCAAGTATACGGAAAGTATATAAACAATCCAACATATGAATTTATTAAATTACCTTGTTAAGTTGAAAAAAAATTACTATAATTTATTATACTTTCACGTAAAGTAAGAATGAATCTTTACGATATCAATATAATGCAACCTCTATAAAAGGTTGTTTTCTTTTTTACATAATAATTTTTTTTAATGTAATTGAATAGTATTTTAATTAAGATATTATTGTCTGATTATGCAATTTCATTCGAACTTTTAATCCCGAAGATAAGTCAAACTATAAACATCAGAGTGATCGTGTAAAAATTAGGTCATTAAATTTACTCTGCTTTCTTAGGAATAATTTTTAGTCACGATCAATTGCAAAGGAGGAAATCTTCTCACCATTTCTGGTGAGAGTTTTTATTATTTTTTCTACTAATTAAACATTTTCCAAGTGAAAATTAAACTATAAAATTTACTATTTTGAGGTCTCAGAATTTTAGAGTCTAAACCAAAAGTGTATACGGGTAAAACCAAGGACATGGATATCCTCGGTTTTCCGACATGGAAGTTATGCTCAGTCGGGATCAGACCGATCTTATCAGATCCCGGGTTCCAAGCTCGGATTGGGACGAGACACTGAGACAAGATGAGGAGGCGGTTAATCACAATAATGAGGAGACCGAAATATCCGCCACCAGCCGAAAATTTCGGTACCAATCTCGCCAACAGATATTGAGGGATTCTGTTCCTTATTTAGGGTTGTACTAGGTTAGGACTCCTCTACTATATAAAGAGGAGGCCCTCATTTATTTTTCGCCAGTTTGGAAAAAAGGGCACACTCGTGTATTAAGCAAGTAATATAATCATTAGTGTTCATTCATCTTTTAAGTCTTTCACCATTGTTCAGCATTCGTTACTCGACCATCATACATAGACCTCGGTCCCCGGTATTCGAGGTTAATCGGTATTCATCACGGTTAGATCTGTTATCTTTGCTTCATCTTATTGTCTGCCACATAGTCCGATATTGTGTTAAATCAAACCGCATATCCTTAGCACCGCATACAAATTTAATTGTTATCCATTTTCGGGGTAAACAGTTTGGCGCCCACCGTGGGGCCTAGGATAATAGTGGTGGTTTAATACAAGTTTGATAACACTCGAGACCAATGGCAAAAGTCCTCGATCACTCGAGGTATGGGGAGAGAGAACCCGATGGCAAAGGGATAGGTGTAGACCATCGAGTAACCAACGACGTGGTGATTCATCTTCACCCCATTCTCAACGGGGCGAACATCGACATCCGCACCAAAGTTACCATCCTCCCTGACTACGGGAATGGTAACGTCATCAATACAGGACTCAAACCTTTCCACAGAGTTGAGATGATGAGAGATCTTGCAGTCATTCATGTATTTGAAACCCGATGGAAGGATATCAGCAGCAAGAAACTCTAACTCCTCACCGGGACCGGCGGCCCCCGTTGGCAACAAAGGCGGCGAATGGGAAGAGGCGTAGAATGGCCTTCACCTTGGGTTAACAACGGAAGAGAAGCCATGGCCGTGCTTGACATGTAAAGCCAAACAATGAAAAATCACGCCCTAGCAGAAGAAGGTTCAAAACTTGGAAAATGGTACAAACTTGGTATGGGCACAGAGTAGGATTTTTGGAAAAATAAGGTTTAGGTTTAGAGAATAAAGATGCATGGCAAAGGGAAGATACATAGGCTTTATATTGAGAAGAGTACAAAAGGCTTTGTAGTGGATCAAGAACCCTGACAAGGGGCGATTTTCCAAGAAAGATTTGGCGGCTGAGGTAATAATGAGCTGACATCGGGCAGAGTGCGAAGAGTTGACAAGAATGTCTTATCCTAGGCAGGTTGGTATGGCCCACTCGCCTCTGTCTGGATCCATTTCCCGCAGTCAATATTTGTCCTCGGGAAATGGGGGGACTATCTGTATACGGGTAAAACCGAGGACATGGATATCCTCGATTTTCCAACATGGAAGTTATGCTCGGTCGGGATCAGACCGATCTTATCAGATCCCGAGTTCCAAGCTCGGATTGGGACGAGACACTGAGACAAGATGAGGAGGCGGTTAATCACCATAATGAGGAGACCGAAATATCTGCCACCGTACCGCAAATTTCGGCACCGATCTCGCCAATAGATATTGAGAGATTCTGTTGCTTATTTACGGTTATACTAGGATTAGGACTCCTCTACTATATAAAGAGGAGGCCCTCATTTATTTTTCGCCAGTTTGGAAAAAAGGGCACACTCGTGTATTAAGCAAGTAATATAATCATTAGTGTTCATTCATCTTTTAAGTCTTTCACCATTGTTCAAAGATTCGTTACTCGGCCCATCATACATAGACCTCGATCCCTAAATATTCGAGGTTAATCGGTATTCATCACGGTTAGATCTATTATCTTTGCTTCATCTTATTGTCTGCCACATAATCCGATATTGTGTTAAATCAAACCGCATATCCTTAGCATCGCATACAAATTTAATTGTTATCTATTTTCGGAGTAAACAAAAAGTTTTACTAATTTTCCGTTTGAGCTACCCGTGCGATGCTCATGGTCTGCATTCGGCATGCTAATCGACAATCGTTTTACATATATTTATTTTATAGAAAAGCAAATGTAGTACTTAGCAGATAATCTACCAAGTGTGAAAATAATAGTAGTAGCGATTAGTGAAAACTCAAATAAGACAGTCATTCCATGATTTAACCCCTTGTTTGGATGGTGGTTTCCCATGGTTCATTAATGTATGGTTTTCTATGAAACCATGTTTGTTTCCATTGTTCTTAAAATTATGTGGTATGGTGTTGTAAATTCGTGGTTCGTCCCATGGTTATATAACCATGAAAAGTCCCAATTTTTGTAACCACGAATTTGGTGATTTTTCCGTGGTTACGTATTTCATTTCTCCATTATACCTCACCCTCCACCTTCCACCCCACCCCACCCCCACCCTACCACTAACCCCACCCCCGCCCCACCCTCCACCATCCACCCCACCCCCACGCTCACCCTACCACTCACCCCACCCACCCCACCCCCGCCACTCACCCCCGCACTACCACCCACCCCACCCCCAACACTCACCCCCGCACTACCACCCACCCCACCCCCCAACACTCACCCCCGCACTACCACCCACCCCACCACCAACTACCCCACTCCTCCCCACCACCCCACCACCCCAACCACCACTCATTACCTCTAACCACCACCCAAGCCCACTCCACAACCACGCACCCCCACCCTATCACCCACTACCCCCACCCTCATCCCACAACCACCCACCTTACACTACCCACCCCTCCACCACCCCCACCCACTACCCCTCACCACCACCCAACCCCACCCCACCCTACCACCCACGCATCCTGACCCTACCACCCACTACCTACTTATTTTTTTAAAGTTCCCATTTTATTTTTTACCTGAGTTTTATTAATATATATAAACTAATTTCTAATTAAGATTTAATGGTATTTTAGTAAACTTACAAGTTATTATACAGTACCATACAAATAAACCAAACAATACAAATGTTATTAAACCACAACAAACGATACTGATCCAAATATTGTGTTCATTAATACAATACAATACAATACAATACAATACAATACAACACCATACTGTACATTAATGAACCACAGGAAACAACCATCCAAACAGAGGAGAGAAAGTGAGGACTTTCTTTTAGTTACTGGCTCAAACAAAGAAGCTGATTAGCCTATTAATCGATCGGATTGAAGTACGAATGAGTTGATTGAAGTTTGACATCTGCACATGACTAGGGCCGAACATCCAGTAGACTGTCTGCTGGTTTATCTAATTTGTCTAAAAAAAATGATACATTTTTATATTTAAAAATAATTTAATTTAAAATTTCTCATTTTATCTTAATGAAATGATTTATAACTACACAAATATCTATGACTTATTTTAGATCACAAATGTTAAAAAATTTCCTTTCTTTTTTAAATTATGTGCCTAATTAAATTATACCACATAATTGAGACGGGGAGTATATATTATCTTTTGAAAGGTAAAAAAATAATAATGAAAAGTAGAAAAAGGAAATAGATCCTCTACTCAAAAAAAGGCTTGGAGCTAATTAAGGGGAAAAGAGAGCGTAAACAACGCGTTGGAGAATGGGAATCTGGTGAAGGAATCAATAATTGGGGCCCCACAATCCAAGCTGGGAGATGGACCCTACTCAAAAGTCTATGACTGTACGTTTGTTTAGCTTAGTAATAATAATAAGTAATAACACAAAACCTACCTTTTTCCTTCTTCTATTTGTTTACTATTTCTAAATACATATATTCTTTCTGTCCCAATTTAAATATTTTACTTTCTTTTTTGATTTATCCCAAAAAAATATTTCTGTCTATATTTAATAAATTGACAACTCAAACATCCTGCTTAACAAGTTTATAATCACAAGATTCAAAAATCTCTTTATATCTTACACTCTGTGCCTAATCAAATTAAGACACAATTTGGCCCGAAAGGAGTAGTAGTAAAACAAACACTAGAAGTAGTCCCTCCCCGCTAATTGTTTTCTTTTGTTTAGTTTTATTAAAGAATAAAATAAGCCAAAGAGTTTAAAGCTTAAAGGGTCGTTTGGTACGCGAACTAAATTATTTCGGGACTAATTTATTCTATCTGGCATATGGGATAAAATAATCCCAAGGTTAGTAGGATAAGGTGGGATATCCCATCCTTAAGATTGTGCTTCATTTTATATTCTGTTTGGTAGAAGGTATACAAAATTAATGCCAAAATTAGTGTTGGATATCCCAGCTTATATCATGCACCAAACGACCCCTAAAAGTTTGCCTAGTCAACATCAAACAAGTCACCTTTTCGTTAAGCTAAATGTCGGCTGATTAAAGGGAAAATTGTACTCTCTCTGTCCCAATTTATTTGACACTTTTCGCTTTTCGAGAGTCAATCTTTCTAATTTTGACCGTGTGTTTGAACATAAAATCTTTAAATTTTTTGAAATAAAATTTACATATTTGAAAATTACGTACAAAGTACTATAAGTCACCATAATTAATAATTTAAAATATTTAAAGGACATATGAAAAAATTACAGTCAAATAACAACTCGTTTGACTCAAACAAATTGGGATGGAGGGAGTACGACTTTAAATTATATATACTCATAATGTTAAGAATTTTAAAATGTGAGAATCATAATTTTCGCATACAAATTCAGGAGCCAAAAATTTTCGTTTAGGGTTTCTGAGTCATATATATATTTTATTTTATTTGCTTATAGGATTCTAGATAGATTATTTGCACATATTAAATGAACTTTTTACATATAAATATAAGGTTCGAATCAAAATTATTGAATTTTACCGCATCTGTAACTCGGGTGCCGACTCCTCCCCGGTATAAATTTCACTTAACTATATCGTATTTTTTCTTTAAAAGAAGAAGTGAGCAAAATAAATGTTACTTATACCGGTAAATTTCTGTCGAAGTCGAAAAAAAACTTTTGAATTTTTTTTTTTTGAAAGAACGTGAGCCAATTTTTCGATTATAAGAAAAAGAAATGAAAACAAGTGTACACACCTAAATTTTTTACGAAGAGTCAGAATTGCAATATTTTCCTATAGTACATTTCATATTTTAGTGAGTAAAATTTATTTCACCCCCTTAACCTTTTAGACGAGGAAACAGGGCCTGTCGCCTTTTGATTTGAATGAGAAAGAGAACTCCTCTTAATCCAAAGTCAACTAATAAAATAAAAAATTATTGCCGAAATTACGAAAGGTCATAACTATCCTTGTTTGGAGGGAAGACTTTTAGGATTACAGTTGTATAATTAGTACTATTTTTTAATTTAAAAGAAGCATCTTAGAAAAAGAATTGAAGTCTTATTGAGTATTTTTTTATGTTAAATGGAAGGTTAAAAAAACATAATAAATATGCGTAAATAAAGTTTTGTTTTAAAATGAAAACCCAATTTATTGGACTCACCGTTAGCTAGAGCAAAATAAGTTAAAACTCCAGAAAATCTGTTTTGATCGAATTCGTTTTGAAAAGAATATGTGCCCTGTGCCAAATGTTAAAAGCATTACAAGCTGCAAATGAATTAGAATAACAAAAAACATTGATTTCTTTTTCAACAAATCTTGACATTAAAATTATACTTCCTCTGTTTTAATTTATTTGAACCTATTTCCTTTTACTCATACAAAACGAAAATAGACCTCTTTCCTAATTTAAACAATTCACTTTATTTAACGATTTACGTACACAAATTTTCGCGCTTATTTTGAACCACAAGTTTCAAAAAAGTCTTTCCATCTTCCTTAAATGTCGCATTCACCAAACGCTCATATAAATTGAAACAGAGGGAGTACAAAACAAGTTCTTATAAGGTAGAAGTGACATAATATGCAAAAATTAACTAAGACCATGTTTACTTATATTATTATTAATACATATGAATTTGAATTTACAATTAAATAATAAAATGTGTATTAAAATTGAGACTAAGACGTGTGAATCTGAATAACATATATTCTTCAACATTCAACAATTATAGTTAATATAGATTTGGGCTAGGCTTCTATGGTGCTACGAGAGCGTAGAATTTACTCCAACAAAAAAAAAAAAAATCAGGAATAAGTTTTTGTAATAAATTCTAAAGCTTATTGAAAAATATTGCTTAAGGGGGTTATCGGCCCCATTTAAAAGGTGAAGGGGGTATTGTATCTCAACCATTAAAGGTTAGGGTTAAGTGAAATTTTACTTTATTTTAATACAACAAATTTGTACCAAATTAATAGTTTAATTTTAATCTCAAGGAATCATTTGGTTAGTGAACATGTTATATTTAGATTACAGTATGAGATTCAATTCGATATTAACAAATTTTTTTAATGGATAGGCTTTTGCTGGTAGAAGTTTGGTTTATTGGACTAAATGGGATATATGAGTTTGATACAAATATGTATTTGTTTTTACAGTAGTTTATTTACGATAATTTTTTTTCAATTTTAATCTTGACTTCTTAAAATGATTTTTGAGAAAAGCATTGGAGAATGACATTTATGTTATTTTGGTGTTTTATCCCGATTAATAATCATATAATTGTTATTCCATATAGAGTGTGGTACAAAATTAATATCACAATTATAGCATAAATAATTTAAGCATTGCTAATTTCAAAATCAAAAGTTCAACAAGATGTGAAATAAAATAATCTCGTAATTTATTTCAAAGTTATTAGTCCTTATCGTAGGGACCAAAGAATCACAAGCTAAAGTAAAATTATAGGCAATAACTTACTCATTGTTAATGAAAAATATTTTACACGTTTCTTATGACCATCTTTTTGACAAAAAAGTTATTTGTATATATATAGGTAAAAGACATGGTGTGTCTTAAATCAAAAAATCTCATTTAATATAAACTACTAAGGGTGCGTATAAGATGTTTTCGTTATACCACCTTAAATAGTTCCATTTCCATCTTCCCACCTCAAATCATCAATAATAATGTAAAAAAGGGAAAAATAAAAAGCCTAGTATCAAATATCAGCCACTCTCAATTTCAAATGATATTGACAGCAAAACAGCGAGGACAATTAAAGTCGAAATTCTGTCGGTCTCTAACCATAGTTAATTTTTAACCATGCACTCTGGTTAAGGCGTCGGTACAAAATAGCACTCGTGAGTTCCAGAAAATAAAAAAGGGCCAACTAAATCCCCGTCGGTGACCCGGTTAACGTTCCTGAGTTAACTCGCTGACCGAAAATGACGCCTCTCAAAAACAAAAAAAAGACTATCATTTAACAAGTAATTGATACACCATCTGCACTCCGGCATCTAAAATTATTTTTCGGTTTTTTATTTTACGCGACCCTTAAGAAATATTAGTATTAAAAAAAATATTTGACTATTTTAATCTTATTTCTGTCTAAGTAATAACTTCCTCAATTAAATATTTATTCTCTTTGTGTGTCATTTTCAGTAATGACAAAAAAAGAATTAATTATGCATTGAACTTCTAAAACGAAAAATAATTTGAGACAATTATTTTTAGTAACATCAACAAATAATTTGAGACGGGAGGTAGTATCAACTTATGTAACATTCTTTTCTTTTTAGTATGTCCCGTAAAAAAGTCACATTTCTATAATTAAAAACAACCTACCGTAAAAATTTCCTTTTACTCTTAATGTACCTTAATGAAATAATTCACAGTCACACAAATATCTAAAATTTATATTAAATCATAAATTTCAATTATCTTCATGTTTTTTCTTTTTAAATTTCGAGTCAAGTCAAATAGTGCCAAGTAAATTGGGTGCAGAGGGAGTTTTAATAATTAATTATATTTTGGAGAAAAGGAAAAGGAGTTTATTAGTTATTACTATTATAGATATATACAAAAGGTATAGTATATGTTTTGGGAGAGGTGGGGTATATAAGCAAGTGATCCTAAATCCAATGCTTCTTCAACAACAAAAGTGAAGAGAGAGTTTTAGAGAGAGAAAGTAAGGGCAATGGGGGACTCAAGTGACTCCGTTTCGGTGGATATGGAAACAACATTCTCCCTCACCGGAAAGGTGAACACATATTCCCTCACCCACACCCCCCCATTTTTGTTTATATCATTCTTTATTCATTAATAAATCCTCTATTCTTCATTCTTTTTCTTCTCTAATTATCTTCATTTCTAGCATTCTTTTTTTCTCAGGTTACCTTTTTGTTTTCCTTACTAATTTTCACCTAACTTTTCAGTTGTGAAGAGAGGTTGATTAACCAACATTTTTTTATTTCATTTTTCTTTAGCATGTGGATAAACCAAATGCTTTTTCACTTTTTCTTTTTAAAAATAAATTTTGTTTGTTGCAATTTGGAAGACATGGTTTTTTTTTAACCTTAATATGGCTGGATATGTTGTACTGCTTTTTATAGTATGATGCTTCTTAAATTAGGATTTTTTGTTGCTATAAATGTCTTGTTTTATCTGGTTGGTTACAGTTTCGAATTTCAGTTTCCTTTTTTTATTTTTAACTGCAGGAAATTGCTTTTCTGGAAGCAATTTGATTAGTGGCTTGGTTTTGAGTCATAGGGTTTTAAAGCAATTTTAGGAAAAATGTTTTACCATCACTTTTTTTTTTTAATTTTTTAATTTTAATTTTTGCTGAATAATAACTATAACAACATACCTAGTGTAATCCCACAAGTGGGGTCTGGGTAGGATAGGATGGACGCAAACCTCACCCCTACCTTTGTGGGGGCAGAGAGGCTATTTCCGAACGACCCTCGGCAAATTTTCGCTGAAAAACAAGGTTGATTATCATCAAATGAATTGACAGTTAATCCTAGCAAATGGTTCAAGCTATTGTTCCCACTATAAATGAATTGATAGTTAGACTTTTGTTTTGGATTTCATCATTCTTGATCATAATCGACCTTGTTATTCCGAGCAAAAAAATTAATTAAATAAAAGTGATAGTAAAGCGTTTTCCCTAAAATCATGTGAAAAAGGTTGCTCATTAAATCTAGGTTGTGTTGCTTCACCTCGCTTAAATAGCCCTTTATTGTAGGTGTTAGGGCTTATGCCTCATCACCCACGGGCTATATCTTTAATAGGACATTACTTTTTAAATTTACTTTTCTTCATTAGTGCTTTTCTTCGTTAAAGACAACGCTCTAATTCCGCCGTTGCACTTTAAGCCTCCATAAACTTTGGCGCTTCTTTGTGCTTTCTGTTTTTAACTTTTTTTTCATCTTCTAAAAGTTTATGCCATTGGGGATACTGCAAAACAATGCATCATTGCATTACTCATTAGCTAGTTTATATTGATCATGCTTTATTTGTCCTGATCTTTTTTTCTCGAAATATGCAGTTTGGTATCTAGTTTTTAAGGTTCTTGCGTTTTTTTGTCTTATTTTCTAAGTATGCATTTTTGTACCTAGTTTAGAACATTTGTGTGTTTGTTTGCCTACCCTTTCGAAATTGTGCATATGGCACTCCAGTTTTAATTAGAAAAGTTGCAAAAATGAGACCTCCGGTTACCGTTATTAATTTTTACACATGACTTTTTCAGTCTCTTTTAAGGCTCAAAACATATTATCATTTAAAATTTCTTTGAAAAAGTTTGAAAAACCATCAAGTCTCTCCAAAATGTACTCCTTGCCTGTAATATGCACACAGCTTTAGGTCATCTTAACTTAGTGGAAGCAATTAGCTTTCTCTGTTTCAATATTTATGAAGATACTTCTTTTTGTTATTTTAATTCTCGAATATGCATGCAAGAATGCATCTATAAATGAAACGGATCTTGAACTCCTCAAAAGGCTATATATTTGGTTAATAAATTTAGGTGTTACTGGAAGCTCTCAATTTTACATGTGCTATAAGTTGGAATATTACGTGTATATTAAGAAAAGTGTCAAAGCAAAAACCTCCTGCCAAAAATGCATCTCTCAAAAAAGTAAGACAAAAATCTCTATTTGTCAAAAAAAAATAAAAATAATTGCACAACCTTTGTAAACTAGGTAGAATTTTGCCTAGGACAAGCATAACTGTCTCAACCAAATGTGTGGAAATATTGTACAACCTTTATAAACTAGGTAAAAATTAAATGTTGGAAATGTAAAGAAACAAGAAAAAGATGAGTGTAAATTGGACATATATAAAATAATGAATGTGGAAAGAATGAAATTACTTTTAGAGCTCTGAAGCTTTGTAATTTATATCATCACTTGATGATATCTAGTGATATTATTTATCGTGGGTTTTCCTTGTCAAACTTAGTTATCATGCTTTTCCTATTTTTTTCCCTCAGGAGCATATTGTAAAAACTGGCCGTGGTTCTGTCTCTGTTACTGTTTTTGGGGACCAGGACAAGCCGGCTCTTATAACCTATCCCGATTTAGCTTTAAATTGTAAGTAAAGCCAGTTTATTTTGTCATATATTACAGTTCAATTGCTCAAGCCAATTTATTTTGTCATCTATTAGTCGTGATTATGTACGTTCTTTCTCAATAAGAACTATATGCTAAATGAAATCAAATTTATTAAGTCTTTTCCAAGCTTTCTTTCTCTCTGCAAGCTTAAATAAGTTACCATCTAATACAAAATGTTATTTCTGTCTTTCATTTATGTCATTGAACAGATATGTCCTGTTTCCAAGGATTATTCTTTTGTCCAGAAGCATTTTCATTGCTGCTCCATAACTTCTGTATTTACCATATAAGTCCTCCTGGTCATGAGGTTTGTAACTTTGGACTCACATTGATTGCGCTACAGCAGCACGTAGATTCTATGGTTAATGCTTCTATTCACAATGTTGCTTACCCTGTATATCCGTCAAGAGTTTTTGCAGTTGGGAGCTGCTGTCATGAGTCTTGATGATCCAGTCTTATCAGTCGATGATTTAGCAGACCAGATTGTCGAGGTGCTTGATTACTTCAGGTAATTGTAATGAGCTTGCCTTTTTGGCATTTGCTCACTGTTATAACCTTATAATACACTGTCTCTTCGGCATAAGCATTTTGCAACACTATCAGTTTGGCAATTCTATATCTTGTGCTTGTGCTGCAAAATCAAGCGGTTGGCAGAACGATTAAGCATGACACTTTACTTCAATATGACATCAAGAGATGTCGCGTGTTTTGTAGAATCTTCCTGATAGTTCTGCTTGTCTTAATGAGAAATTTAAACTGATCTTTTCCTCTTGTCTTCCTCTTCAGGCTTGGTAAAGTAATGTGTATGGGAGTAACAGCTGGAGCATATATTCTTACCTTGTTTGCTGTAAGTGTTTGTATTATCTTTGTTTGGCTGATTTATTTAAATTTTCCTGATATAGTCATTTGACGAGGAGATTTTTTTTTTTTTTTTTTTCTTTCGCCTCTAGATAAAATACACACAAAGGGTTATGGGTTTGATACTTATTTCCCCCTTGTGCAAAGCACCCTCTTGGACAGAATGGTTGTGTAATAAGGTGCATTTTCAATGTTTTCTCCTATAGCTCAAAATATGTGAGGATGAATTTATAAATTATGATTCTTGCTCCTCTAAATGATCTGAAAATATGGTGCAATATTGCAGGTGATGACAAATCTGCTTTACTTTTGTGGCATGTGTAGTTTGGTGAAGGAGTTACTGCTGTTGCGGTACTTTAGCAAGGTACTTTTCTGCTCTTTTCCCCCACTTCTATAATAGTTTTCTTATAATTAGTGGAGAGTTCAACTAGATGCTTAATGATGTGGCAGGAAGTCCGCGGCAGTGTTGAAGTTCCAGAATCAGATGTAGTTCAAGCATGCCGAAGAGTTAGTGTTTAGTTTTTTAGAGTCCCGTATTTCCTGTATGATGCTCTGCAATAAAGAAGCTTGGATACATCATTACCCTGTTGACGATATTATTCATTTGTCTGATTGCAAAATGTATGATTTTTGTTGCAGTTGCTAGGTGAGCGACAGAGTCCAAATGTATTGCGGTTGCTTGAAGCTATGAATGAGTAAGTCCTTTAGATATCTGCTGTTTACTGCTTTTCTTCTCCTCATTTCTTCTTGTTTGTTGAGGGTGCAGTAGTTTTCACCTTAAGTAGTTGGGTGGTTCTCCCTCTCCCTCACAAAGCTAATCTAATTGGATATTCTGTTTTCCTGCTCACAGCTCAAGTATTGCATTAGATTGCTACTATAATGGCTGTATAGAATTTTTAGAACAACCATGTATAGGATAACCTATGAAAATACGAAGAAATCATTCTACCAAGTCTAGCTTCCTATTGGAGCATGCTAGTCTAATGTCAGATAATAAAATTCCCTTTCTGTCTAGAGAGTTGGAGTTTCACCGAAGATTTCCTTCCATGCCATGGACCTACTTCCATGGTCAGTTCCTTCTTTTTGGTACCCTTTTTTTGGTTGATGACTGAGAAATCTGTCTGGAGCCAACACTTAGGACTAACCAGATCCTTCGAAACTAGGGGATAATAGGCCCGGTCCTCTACCCTTCCCCACTTAAATATCAGACTTAGTTCCACGTTTGCTTAGTTCCATGGTTCGATACATAGATTGAGTAAACTTCTTCTATATACCTGACAGGAGACCAGACATAACAAAAGGCTTGCGGAAACTACAATGTCGTTCTTTAATATTTGTTGGAGAAAACTCTCCTTTCCACTCTGAGGCTCTCCATATGACTTCAAAGCTAGATAGAAGGTTCAGCGCCCTAGTTGAGGTATGCCAAACTGGTTTCTTGTCTAGCTTACTCCTTACTTAGTGAAGGGTTATTCGGTAATAAGTTAATATCTGGTCTGTTATTCAGGTTCAAGCATGTGGTTCAATGGTGACTGAAGAGCAGCCAGATGCAATGTTGATCCCACTGGAATACTTTCTAATGGGATTTGGGTTTTATCGGCCGTCTCAGTGCAATGTCAGCCCAAGAAGCCCCTTAAGTCCAACCAGCATCTCTCCAGAGCTTTTCTCCCCAGAAAGTATGGGCTTAAAGTTAAAACCAATTAAAACCAGATTTTCTGGTGAAGTATGAGTCAATTCCAGGAGGATGGACTCAAAGTTTAAAAGCAAAGCCATACGTTTTTGTAAAATTTGTAAGAATACATTGAAGATCCATTTTGATTGAAGACAGTTAGGAATGTGAAGTTATAGGAGGGGGGTTGTAGATAAGGGAGTCGGAAAATAGAAGGTGGAAGAAAAACAATAGGAAAGAAGAGGTCTATTTTTTTTAAATCTTTTTTACTTTCTTTGTAATCGCAATTGTTAGTAAGTTGAAAAGTTTTGAATCCATCTGTACATCCTGCACAATAATAATTTATGTTGAAGAAAGGAATAAGAATAATAAAAAGCCAGGTGCCAGCCTTTTCTTTCTCAGTATATATCTAATCAGATTAGCTTTTGTTTGTTTCTTCTTATTGGTGTTCTCTTTTTTGCTTCCTCGTCAACATGCTGACTGTAGTCCCTATTTGTTAAAAAAGTATTCCTATAATTATATAGGTCATTAACGCTTTAAGGGGTAGTTTGGTATCCAGACTAAATTATTCTGGAATTATAATTTTGGCATTAATTTATTCCATTTGGGAGGCGGGATAAAATAATCCGAAGGTTAATGACACACACACACACACACACACACACACACACACATGGGATATCCGTCACACACAATTAAATTTGAAACTTCATTTTATATTTTATTTGGTAGAAGGTATAAATTAATTCATGGATAAATTTATACTTTTCATCAAAACATGGTACAAAACTAATCCCAAAAGTAATATTGGAATATACATCTCGACAGTTAAAGACTCCATACACTCGAAAATACTTGGGCATGCCCCTTAACTAAACCATCTTTCATATAGTTAGTGGTCTAACATAAATGAGAATACAATTTTAAATTAGTAGAAGTAATAGAGATCGAATAGCCACTTTGTCCGCCTTTAGATTAAATTAGTTGAACTTTCTTTTGTTTAATAATTATGATTGTTAAAAATATACTTCCTAGACGGACACAAGTAGAACTATATCCGTATTTGTGGACGTACAGTTTCCTATGACCCCTAAGGAAGAAACGAATTCACAAAAGGTTTGATGATAAAAACATAAATTCTTAAGAACACAATTTTGATATTCAACTGGAGTCATATAAGGTTTGGGGCTAAAAATATCATCCATTCACCTATTGGATCATAAATATCTTTACTATTATCTTGTAGTTCAAAAATACTCCTGATTGATGCAGAAATGTAATAACTGGGTCGAGAAAAAGATATAAATGGACTAAGCAGGTAATAGTCTTTCCAAAAGCAATTAGGAAATTGATTTAAATCACATACGGATAGTGGGAAGTTTTTCTCAAAATCAATTTATAACATGTTAGTTATCAATTCTATCAGGTTGTCTATTTAATATTATTATGTAATTTCTTAAATATGCCTTATAAGTAACTTAATTATATAAATATTTTTAATACATAAAAAATAAACTCTTCGAAAATTCACCCCAATAGAAATTAACAGCCTAATAAACCAAATATGAAGTAAAAGTGTCGGCAGTGGCTTTGGGATATTATTTATCTATTTATTTTGGTCAGTTAGTATTTCATTTTCAAAGTTTGGTAGGGTATTACGTTTACGTATGACCAAAAATGGAACGTATTGGAGCTTTCAGGTCTTTATACAACAATAAATATTGATGCAAACTGAAGATCGCGATGTTAGTTTATTTCTGGACACGAGATATAAAGGCAAAACCCACGTCTACTTAAAATGACTTCATTTTTTTGCGCGGAGTGCCCTTCTTTTTAGGGTGGTTAAATTTTTTTACTTTCATATTTGTAGGCCTTTAAATTATCTTTTTCCCTCATGCCTTTAATTTTTGCCTCTCTTCGCATTGCAACTTTGAGGCTTTTCGCGCGAGGTCGAGTTCAAGCCAAACTCGCCTACAAAAATTTAAAAAAAAATCGCAAGACAAAGGTTTAGTCGCGTGTAACGATACTGATTTGTTATGGAATTACAAATTTATCGACCCATATCATGTACCTTAGGGGGCGTTTTGATAAGTATGCCTCCCTAAATTTAAAATTTTTAAAAGGGGGCCATGGGGTATACTTTTAATAAAAAAAAATTTTTTTAAAAACCGGCGTAACTTTAAAAATTATCAAAAGGTTAAAAGGGACTTTTTTTTGGGGGTCCAATAAATGGGGGTCCGAAAACTTTGAATTTAAAAAAGTATGGGGCCCCAAAGTAAAAATTTAATTTGGGGAATTTTTTTTTAAAATTTTTGTTTGGGCCTGGGTTCAAATAGAACCTTTTGGGTGACAAAAAAATTTTAAAGTTTTAAATATAAATTAAAAGCCATTAAAAAGAAGCAATTTTTTTGCGGGTTTTTTTTGGGGGTTTTTAAAATTTTTGCCTCTTTTTTTTTGGCTTAAATTTTTCTATTTTGGTTTTTAATTTTTTTTCCCGTTAATTTTAAATTTTCGGGCGGTTAACCTCGGGGGAAAAAAAAAAATGAAGAAAAGGGTTTTTCCGTTTGCGGCCGATTTATTTTGCTACGAATTACAATTTTTATGGATCCCATATTTTATGCCTTATGTATTTGCATAAAGAGACTGTCCCATAACTTTGATAATTCTTCACAAAGTTGCTTCTACGGGTATACTTTTAATCGGCAATTTATGCCTTGAACGCATAACTTTGTGAAGGAATTATCAAAAGTGCTATGCCGGATCAAGATACTTATGCCAAGTTCATTTATTAAGATAGTGGTCGTCCAGATAACTTTGATAATTTTCACAGTTGTTAGCGTGGGGTATTAATTTTTAACGGGCAAACTTTTATGCCCACCCATAACTTTGTGAAGGAATTATCAAAGTTATTATGACACATACTTATGCCAAGTACGCCACAAGGCATAAGTATGCGGGTCCGTATACTTTGCAATTCCTTAACAAAGTATGCGAGGTCCCAAGATAGCGAAATTTAAACTTGCCTTGCGAATTTTTTTTTTAAAATTTTGATCGCAAGCGTGGGTTCGAACCTCGGAACCTATGGGTGTTAGCCGAAGGGCAAATTTTAAAGATTTCAAATATGAGGGGCAAAATTTAAAGACCACCCCAAAAGAAGGGCAATTCTGCGAATTGCCCAAATGACTTTTCAATTAGCAAGAAATTGTTCGGGGCTATTTGTCCTCGTTTTCTTATATATCAGATTATACTAAAAGTTGAAATTTCCAAACTTCAAAATTAGATTACAATTTTACCCCTTAATAACTTTTTTAATAAAAATAATAACAATAAAAGAAATAGAAGTATGTAACGTTGGCTGGATGGCCACAATATATGAACCATATTTAGGATTTAAATAGGGCAATAATTAAGGCCTTTGATTTTTTTAAAGGTGTATTAAAGCTCAAGAATTAAACACCTAATTACTAAGAATAAAAAACGTCACAAGTTACCTTTAGTGCATCACTTCTTCAAGAATCAGCGTAAAAATATAGTAAAATGTTTTGTATGACTAATTAATAATGTGCATGTTGAATGTAGTTATAAATTGATATTTTTCTTAATATACAAATATACATTATATGTTATATTTTTAAATAATGTAGTATGCGAAATATTCCTGAAAGTTGTGAGGAATAACAGCGGTCACTATTAATTATTAGGGACCTTTATGATCTTTATTTGAACCTCTCTTGTAATTGATATTTCCCCAATTTTTGAACGTTCCAATGACCCATTTTGCCTATTTATACCTTCGGATCTTCTAAAAGCTTTTGTTTCAATTCACTTTGTACTGTATGCCTTAGTTGTGATCATTATAATTTCTTGTCTTTTAACCTATAGAGAGGTTTTCTTGGTATAAGATTACTTGACACAATAGATCTTCTGTCATGTTTCAATTTTATTATTTTTATTTGCTAAATTGTTGGAGCAATACATATGAAAGAAAGATGATGTTTTTTTAATCTTTTGTGCATCACTGTATATATTTAGGCTTTTATTTGTATAACCAGTGAACACGTCCACGATTCGTGCGGTTATAAAAGATATCAATGAATTGGAAAATTATCTTTGTTGCTTTTTTTTTTTTTTTTTGGGTAATTTTGGAGAAGGAAGAGATAAATTTCATGCGTATAATTAAAAAAGAAGCTAATTCTATATATAAATATCTTTATTAGAATTAAAACTTAGATCAAGAACATTTTTCGTTATTAAATTTTCTTTGCAAAAGAATTCCTATGAAAAGATCTCTTTTTATACTACTTACAAAAAAATTAAGAGCTTTTTTTGCTCATAAGTATGTGTCTCTGGCATTTGTTAATGCATGTGCTTTGCATTTCTCTCTTTTTATGTTTCTTAACTAACCTCCCTCTCTCTTCTTCTATTCCGTAAAGCCATAAATTAAACTAAGTAGTGAAAATCAGACAAAGGGAAGTAGATGAAAAGACAGTAAATGGAGTAACACTAAAAGTAAACTATCATAAACAAACCATAAATACTTCTTAGAACACCAAAAAAATCACTTGATATGCTATCGAAATCTATGTTGCTCGGACTCTTCAAAAATGTCAACGGATGAGTTTAGGATTCTCCAAAAGTAGTGTATTTGTCACGACCCAATCCGTCGTGATGGGACCCACACTAACCCCCCGGTGGGTGAACCATCTCCTTAATCAATTATCCAACAATTTACACTTAAAGAACAACACAATCAATAATAATAAGTCTAAGTCATGCCATATATAATAAATAAGTGTGGAATACTACATATTACAACTCCAAAATTCGAAATTCATTGTACAAGGACTCTGAACATAAATAACGTCTAAGAACTACATAAATGTCTAAATATATCAGAAATGTCTAGAAATGAAATAGACATCAATAAGGAGAGATCTTCAGGCGGCATGGCATGGATAGGAGCTCACCCTTGGATCTGGTCAAGAAGTAGGCCCTGGCTAGATGCGAGGTCTAAAAGACAACTCCGGAATGCAATCTGCACTAAAAAAGGGTGCAGTAAGGTAGTATCAGTACAAATACTATGTACCGGTAGATATCATAGGCCGACTAAGATTAGCTCACACAAATATACATAGAATCAACAAGATAAAAAGATAGGCACAACATCCACACATAATAACCAGTAAATGCGATAAATAGTAACTTATGCCATGCAATGATAATACCCAATACAATGCAATGGTCCGATCAGTAATACCACATGTACACACATGCAAGAGGCCTTGATCGCACAATAGTCATGAGCCGCGAGGGACCTATGGTGTCCATCTACCATCCGTCCTAGGAAAGGGCCTCGGCACCCAGATTCAAATATGTTCCGTTCCGAAAAGAACATCGGACCCGGATTCACACACCTTACGTTTTGGGAAGAGCCTCTAACCCGCAGCCATATACCATAGTTACCTCAAAGGTGTCAGCCCTTTTCATAATCATCATAAGGCTTTCATCAACCATATTCGTACCATGAATGAGTGAATAAGCACAGACATGGTAAATCAATGAAATCATATGCCAAAGAAAGTACGAAATCACGATGCCATATGCCTCAACAAGACTTAGATAAATCAGCTCAACAACAGTATGATGAATCAATCAAACCACCTCAATCAACATAAAGAATCTATATCAACCCTTTCCTTCCAAATATAACCCATACACTGTCACGACCCGGGCTAAGGGCCATGATGGGTATCCGGGGCTAACCACTGAACACCGCTCATCCTGTTACTCATCTGCTCTCATTCATCATATATACTCATGATCATAGAAAACTGTTAACATTTGAAACATCTTTACTTTTATAAACATAAGCCCTTCGGCTATCAAAATAATATATGTATATATATATATATACACATGAATATACATGAAAGACTGTGAGACCATACTACCCACACTTCGTATCTACGAGCCACTACTAGAGTACTAGACATATGGACGGGAAAGGACCCCGTCGTGCCCAAAATATATGTACACAAAAATATCGCTCAAAATAGCACCTCCGGAATAAAAGAGGCCTCAAATCCGCCGATAGTTCCTATGGATTCGCACCGTCTCCCGTCTCTACCCGTGGGTACGACACGGCATTCAAGGAAAAGGACGCGCACGAACATCAGACCGAGTATGTAAGGCATAGACAATAATAAGACATCAATGAAATAGGGGAGCATCAAATGGGGAGCAATCTGTGACTGACTGAATCATAAGAGAAATAATGCAAGCTGGCTTACTTTCATACTCATCATCATATCATATATGCATAAATGTATAAGTCGCCCCGACCATATAGGTACGGTGTGATAATCAATAACATTAGCATTAGCTCGCGTCCGTGCCTCCCGCGTCCGGGTACCATCTCATGCCGCCCACTAGTGGTGTCCTGCCCATATCCGGCTACGGTGTATAGTCGCCCGCCTCGCGCGACTACCCCAAGCCATATAGGTGCGGTGTAACATCATCATATGCTCATCATAGTATGCTCATCATAATGTACTTATCATAACTCATCATAAGGCATGCATAGAGGCTCATAGATAATCATAATCTATCGGGGTGACATAAGGTCGGACCCCCGATTTCATTATGGAGCATTCATAAGCATTCGCCCTCACCTCAAGGAACAAGCATAAGGTGAGTGTATATAATGATCAACATCAATAGCTTAATAATAACATCATTAGCTTTATAGGAACATCATGTCATGGGCTATAGCTTCTTTAGACTTAACTTATCATACTCATAACGTAGCTCTTATCTCTTATGACTATTCATGAACAAGGGCTCGTAGTTTTCTTGAAGATAAGAAATCCATAAGGAAGGAAGAAATTCATGCCATAAGATTCATGTCTTAGAAAGAAAGGACTAGCCTTACATACCTTTGTCGTTTAACTATTCTATCGCTTGCTCGTTCTCCTTTAATGCACTCGTTTATACCTTCAAGGGAATTCGTATTGACATGAGCTAAAAAATCATGAGAATGTACTTACTAAAGCTAGAGAAAATTGGGCATCATTTCCTTTGTTTATACTACTTCCTCCATAGTCCGTATCAACTCCCAACCATTCATAACAACAATTACCATATCGTATACAATAATCATCATTCACTTGCATTTTTCATATTTCAAAATTCCACTTCAATTCTCCATAATCATGACCAAAGTCCATTATTATGTTCTTTCTCATACAATACTTATTCCATGTTTTAAATGTCATTTATAATGTATTTATAATCTCAACATATCCATTTTCATGATTCATTTCAACTACTACTCAACATTGACACTATTCACACACTTATGACCCATTTTCTATATTCTTCTACAATCCAAGTGTTTCAACCTATCAACACTTTAAACAACATGGAAAGATCATGAAACTCACCTTAGATGATGGAGGAACAAGCCTTGAATGGTAATACACCTCTTGCACCAAAACCCTATTTCACCTTCCTTGGGATTTCTTGACTTGAATGACTTTAATGGGTTTCACACTCTTGATTCTTGTTGGTTTGATAAAGTTGATCATCAATTTCCTTGGTATTCTTATGGACGAAGTGTTTGGAGTGTTCTAGAGGCTTCTTGAGTTGTGGAGATGAAAGATGAAATGAATTAAAATGAAGGAGAGGTCTCTTATATTATTTCACAATCAATCCCGACCGAGATCTATGGACCAACATACGGTCCGTATGTTTTCTGCCGTATGTCTCGTCGTAGATCGGTCCAAAGGAAGGATGCCATACCGGCCGAATCTATGGTTGGACATACGGTCCATAGATTTTATATGGCCGTATGTCCGGCTCGTATGTTTGCCTCAAATTTTCCGAGACTTGTTCTCGTCGACTCGTTTGATCTCCGATCCTTATGAAACCTTATTACACTTGTTTAACACCTCAATACCAATCTAAGGGACGTTATAACTCCTCCTCAAAGCATCATTAGAACATTATTAACTCGATACTCGTAAATCATGTCCGACACACGACATGTGACTTGCTTTCCTTAACAACTTCCTCTCCTTATCTTGAATGTCTTTGGAAATCTTAATTAGGACCCTCAAATGCTATTTCTTGCTCGTCAAAACATTGTATACATTCTACCCTTCGACGGCCTATTCACTGTATGCTAACGGGGAATTTCCCAAGGTGTAACATACACCTCACAATTCAATGCGTAAAGTAATGGCTACAAGCCCACATAATCAGAAGTCGTACTCACCTAAGAGTGTATCCATCCCAACATCGCGTCCGCAGACCTAATCATGCTTTCTCCCGTCAATTCTATTATACATGTATTTCACTAATCAAAGTCTAACTAAAGTAAGCCATAGCCTACCTCGAATGTAGAACTGGAACGCAAGCTACTCCACCCGAGCTTTCCCTTTGCGAAGTGCCTCAGAACGCTCAAAGTCTAACAAATAGCAATGCTAAATAAGTAATAGAGCATCTAATTAGACAAGGAATCAATTTGGGGAAAAATACCCAAAATACCCCTAACGAATCCTATAGGTAAAACTGAAAATTACCCTACCCTTAGTCCCAACAATCATAATCCTCAATTTTACGGGTTAGTAATCCCTTTAGACCCTTCAATTTCATAAGTTAGCCAAAAAAACCCAATTTTAGGTGAAACCCTAAGTCTCATAATTAGATTCTTGAATTTAAGAGTAATTCAAACCTAGAATGTGTTAACTAACAATTCTAGATAATGTAAACAGTAAGTTATTTAACAATAATCAATTTATGCAAAGGGCTCATGATTATAAGCCTAGGTCTCACTATCCACCATTCTAGTACTTTAAATCACCATGAAATCTTAAGAAAGGTAATAAAGCAAGATAGTAGTTGGAACTTATGCCTATAGATGATTCCACCAAATTTCTTCAATATTCGCCTCTCTTAGCTCTTAGAATTAGGTTTTACGAGTTTTGGAAAAGTGATTCGAACTCAGGAGATAAAAATGGGATTCTAGTCCCATCGATCCGCCACGGCGATCACAAGGATCGCCATGGCGGTCCCGCCGTAGCGGTCAGACCATCCGCCATGGTGAAAAATTATTAAAGAGCAGTCACTCGCCATGGCGGTCAAGATCCCGCCATGGCGGTCCCACTATGGCGGCACTTAGCCCGCTATGGCGGTCACACCAGAACCAGCAAAATCTGGTTTTCAACAATCTTTCCCGAAATCTCGACATCTATCTGAGGCCTTCCAAACAAAAACCAGATATGTGCACACACACAAAAGCGCTCTACGAACTCACCAGTGGCTTTGGAATTTCCAACAGAGTTCCAATTTACCAAGTCAACCCCCAAACGGATAAAACCAAGTTTCCAACCAAGTACCCAAAACACAGCTAAATGCTTCAGGAATCGAACCAACCACCCAACTAAGTCATAATCGATCCTCCGGACCTCACGGAATTGACATAATTTCGAAAAAGGTCCATTTACCCAAAAGTCAACTATTGGTCAAACCTTTTCACTTAAGAGTTCTAATTTCCCAAGTTTTGCTAGAATCGCACGATTATCTTAGGAATTGGGTCGACAGGGGTAAAATGGTCAATATACACGGGTCGTTACATCATATACTAATTAAACAATCAGTCATCCTCGAACGGACAAGGAAGAAACTAAGAGAAAGGTTACCTGACTGGGTGAAAAGCTGGGGATATTTACTGCGCATATTAGACTCGGTCTCCAAAGTAGCCTCCTCGACTGGGCGATATTTCCACTGGACCTTCACTGAAGCTATTTCCTTTGACCTCAACTTCCGAACCTCTCTATCTAAAATGGCAATAGGCTCCTTCTCATAAGGCAAGTTCTTATAAAGCAAACCGAATCCCAACGAATGATGTAAGAACCATCCGAATGATATTTCTTCAGCATAGACACATGAAAGGCTGGGTGAATACCCGAAAAACCTGGGGGTAAAGCCAACTCATAGGCTACCTTCCCCACACGGTCAAGAATATCAAATGGACCAATGAACCTAGGACTGAGCTTGCCATTCTTCTCAAACCTTATCACACCCTTCAGGGGTGAGACCTTCAATAGAACCTGCTCTCCAATCTTGAACTCAAGAGTTTGGACCTTTCGGTCTACATACTCCTTCTGTCTACTCTGAGCTGCTAAAAGCTTATCTTGAATCACCTTAACCTTATCGAACGACTCTCTCAAAAGATCGGTACCCCACAGCCTCACCTCAAAGGCATCAAACCATCTAATAGGAGATCGACATGTCCTCCCATAAAGAGCCTCAAATGGAGCCATATCAATGCTCGAATAGTAACTGCTGTGCACGAACTCTGCCAAAGGTAAGAACTGGTCCCAATGATCACCAAAGTCTATCACACACGCTCAGAGAATATACTCAAGAACCTGAATTGTCCGCTCAGATTGACCATCTGTCTGAGTGTGAAAAATGGTACTGAGATCCAATCGAGTACCCAACTCGGCCTGTAAAGTCCTTCAGAAACGGGACGTAAGCTGAGGGCCTCTATTAGAGATGATAGAAGGAGGGACCCCATGCAAGCGAATAATCTCACAAATATAGATCTAGGCCAACTTCTCTACGGTGTAAGTAACCCGAACGAGCATGAAATGAGCAGACTTTGTCAACTGATCGAAAATAACCCAAACTGAATTTAACTTGCCTAGGGTCTTCAGAAGACCCGCAATGAAATCCATGGCAATCCTCTCCCACTTCCACTCGGAACGGGCATCCCCTCTCAAGCACACACGCCGTGTCGCCGGTGCTCATACTTGATTTGCTGACTATTCCCACACTTAGCAATAAAATCGGCAATATCTCTCTTCATCCGACCCCACCAGTAGTGCTGTCTCAAATCACGGTACAGCTTGGTAGCACCAGGATAAATAGAATATCTAGAACTGTGGGACTCCTCCAAGATCGTGCTAATCAAATCATCAACACGATGAACGTAAACACGTCCCTTGATCCTCAAGACTCCCTCACTATCAATCATGGCCTCCTTAGCCTTACCATCCAAGACCTTATCACGAATCTTGTACAACCCTCCATCCTCAAACCCTTTGCCTTAATTTGATCCAAAAGCGATGATCTCGCCTCAGCATAAGGCAACACTCTACTCGAATCTGAAATGTCAAGCCTCACAAAATTGTTAGCCAGATTTTGGACCTCCATGGCTAAGGGACGCTCCGGAGCGATCAATCGAGCAATACTGCCCATACTTACTGACTTCCTACTGAAGGCATCCGCTACTACATTTGCCTTGCCCGAATGATATAAGATGGTAATGTCATAATCCTTAAGCAACTCCATCCACCTCTGCTGCCTAGAATTGAGATCCCTCTGAGTAAACACATGCTGAAGACTGTGATGGTCGGTGAATACTTATAATGGATACCATAGAGATAGTGTCTCCAAATCTTCAAAGCAAATACCACTGCGGCCAACACCAAATCGTGGGTAGGGTAGTTCTTTTTATGAATCTTCAGCTGCCTGAATGCATAAGCAATAACCTTCTTTTGCTGCATCAACACGGCACCCAACCCAGATTATGAGGCATTACAATATACCACAAAATCCTTGCCCTCCACGGGTAATGCTAGAATCGAAGCTGAAGTTAATAAAGTCTTGAGCTTTTGAAAGCTCTCCTCACACTCGTCGGTCCACTAAAAAGATACTTCTTTCTGAGTCAAACGGGTCAATTGCGAAGCAATGTAAGCAAACCCCTTTACGAATCGACGGTAGTAACTGCTACGAATCTCTATCATTGATGTGGGCCTAGCCCAATCTCTCACAGCCTCAATCTTCTTAGGATCAATCATAATCCCTTCATTTGATACCACATGACCTAAGAAGGATACAGATTCAAGCCAAAACTCATACTTAGATAACTTGGCATATAATTCCCTATCTCTCAACAAACCAAGAACAATCCTCAGGTGTTTCTCGTGGTCCTCCCTACTCCTTGAGTAGACCAATATATCATCGATGAATACAATCACAAAGGAATCCAAGTTTGGCTTAAAAATGCCATTCATCAAGTCCATAAAAGCAGCTGGGGCATTGGTAAGCCCAAATGACATGACAAGAAGCTCGTAATGCCCATACCGAGTCTTGAAGGCTGTCTTAGGAATATGTTTAGCTTGGATCTTCAACTGGTGATAACCTGACCTCAAGTCAATCTTGGAAAACACAGAAGCCCCCTGAAGCTAGTAAAATAGATCATCAATACGAGGAATGGGGTACTTGTTCTGAATGGTGACTTTGTTCAATTGGCGGTAATTAATGCACATCTACATAGTCCCATTTTTTTCTTCACAAATAGCATAGGAACGCTCCAAAGAGAGACGCTCGATCCAATGAACCCCTTGCTAAGAAGATTCTGAAGTTGCTCTTTCAACTCGATGGCGCCATCCGATATGGCGGAATACAAATAGGGCGAGTCCCCAGCTCCAAGTCAATACAGAAATCAATATCACGGTCGGGTGGCATATCCGCATATCCGTGGGAAACACCTCCACGAACTCACACACCACGGAGAGCGACTTAAGCGATGGAACGTCAGCACTGGTATCACGAATATATGCCATATAAGCCAAACAACCTCTATCAGCTAATTTCTTGGTGCGAAGAAAGGAAATGATCTTCTTTGGTGAAGGACTAGGAGTACCCTTCCACTCAAGTCTAGACATACCCAGCATAGCTAATGTGATTTTCTTTGCATGATAGTTACAGAATCGCATGGTAAGGAGGTAGGCAACTCACCCAGAATAAAATTAAAATCTACCATATCAAGAATCACCAGGTCTACCCATGTACCATAACCCACAAAAGTGACCATACAAGACCGGTAAACTCTATCTACCACTATCGAGTCTCCAACTGGAGTAGATATATGAATAGGAGCATCAAGCTAATCACAAACCATATCAAGACCCCTAGAGAAGTACGTGGACACATAAGAGAATGTAGAACCTGGGTCCAACAACACGGTAGTCGACCGGTGATAGACTGAGATGTTACCTGTAATGACTGCATCAGATCCTCCAGCCTCTAATCTGCCAAGAAAGGCATAGCAGTGAACCCGTCCGCCACTAGCCTGAGAACCTTCACAATCACCCTAGCCTGATTAAGCTCAACCCCATCGGGCTGATGTCCACCGCTCGAACGGGGATTCGCCTCTGCCAGTCGGGTGCCACCTCTACGGTAGACGTGGCCATCACGCCCAATCTGAGCACGGTCCCTACCATAAGATCCTCTTTCTCTAGCTGATGAAACTGGAGCCTGGGAGTCTGGCACTGAGCACTCGAACCCCTCTTCCTGGGTCTAGGACAAAATCTTTTAACATGCCCCAACTCTCTACACTCGTAGCATACGGGCCTAACCTAGGTTGCTAAACAAAAATAGAAGAACCAGAATAAACATCATGATCAGAAAGTCTGGAGTACGAATCCTTTGGCTGACTCGAAGAATAATGACCGGGCCCTGATGGCCCTTTAACAAAAACCTGCATAGCTGTCTGGATAATACGACCTGAACAAACCTGGGGAACTCTGCCCATACTGACCCTTCCCTTTGGAGAACGTACCACTGAATCCACCACCCTTGCGGGCCTTCTTATCAACATACTTCCCATAGCTGTCCTGTCTCACACCCTCAACCGTGGTGACATGATCCACCACATCTTGAAATGAAGCTCCTGAAGATACTAGCTGAAGGGCTGACAACTTCAAAGCAGTGTTCAATCCCTTCACAAACCTCTGAACTCTCTCTTCCTCAATAGGCAACAGCTGAAGAGCATAACGGGACAAGGAGTGAAAGCGGGCCTCATAGGCAGCAACTGAAGAACTCCCCCGCTCGATATTGCTAAACTCGTCACGCTTCCTATCCCTCAGGTTAAGCGGATCGTTCTTCTCCAAAAAAAACTAGATAAAACTGAGTCCAAGTCAACAGAGGCAACCCAACTGGTCTACACTCCACGTAAGCCCTCCACCATAACTTGGCGTCACCCAAAAGCTGAAAAGTCACAAACTCAACACCATGGCTCTCGACCACCCCCCTCTTGTGGGGACCCTCATGACAATTAGTAATGAACTCGTAAGTATTCTCGGACTGTATGCCATAGAAGACGGGAGGCTTCATTTTGTTGAACCTCCAAAATATATCATGCTTCTCATCGGTCATCACTAGGCTTGCCACTGGTCTAGGGAAAATCTCTGGTCCTGGAGCCTCATCTAAACGTGGAGCCACGACTACAGCGTGCTGAGCTCCTGGAGCACGGACTCTGTCAGGAATCTGGTCAGCTAATCTCACACCCTGGCCATTTGGAGTAGTCGGTAATACACCTGCCTCAGTCAATCCATTCAGCAGGTTCAACACACGAACCATAACATCTGATAACACTAGAGTAGCTATAATATCTGGCTGAGCTGGTGCCGCTGCAAACTCTGTCTCCTCATCCGAAACTGCCAAAGGTGCGAGGGAAATTGATCTAGCACAAACCTGACTATCCACAGGAGAGCCGCCCCTGGCTAGCACTGCTCCTTGGCCTCTACCGCGTCTACGACCTCTGACCTGGCCTCTACCACGAGCTGCGGCCCCGGCGGCCGACTCAGGTATCTCATCAACGGCTGCCCTAGCATGAGTTCTTACCATCTGTGAGAGAATAGAATGAAAAGGTCAGAAGCCAGTTTGAATCATCAAGATACCAATTGGAATCAAGTAGCACAAAGGAAAGAAAGAGTTTAAAGTTTCCTATTGTCCAATAGCCTCTCGAAGATAAGTACAGACATTTCCGTACCGATCCGCAAGACACTACTAGACATGTCCTTGTACAACGAGATTGAAAAACCTAGGACTCTAATACCAACTTTGTCAAGACCCAATCCGTCGTGATGGCACCCACACTAAACCCCCTGGTGGGCGAACCGTCCCCTTAACCAATTATTGAACCACTTATCCAATTTGCACTTAAAGAACAACAGAATCAATAATAATAAGTCTAAGTCATGCCATAGATTATAAATAAGTGCAGAATACTACATATTACACCCAAAATCTTAAAGTCGCCGTACAAGGACTCTAAACATAAATAATGTCTAAGAACTACATAAAAGTCTAAATATATCAGAAATGTCTAGAAATGAAATAGACATCAATAAGGAGAGATCTTCAGGTGGCATGGTATGGATAGGAGCTCACCCTCGGATCTGGTCAGGAAGTAGCTCTTGGCTAGATGCGATGTCTAAAAGACGACTCCGGAAGGCAATCTGCACTCAAAAAGGGTGCAGTAAGGTAGTATCAGTACAAATACTATGTACTGGAACATATCATAGACCGACTAAGATTAGCTCATACAAATATACATAGAATCAACAAGATAAAAAGATAGGCACAACATCCACACAAAATAACCAAGAATGTGATAAATTGTAACTTATACCGTACAGTGATGATACCCAATACAATACAATGGTTCGATCAGTAATACCACCAGTACACATATGCTAGAGTCCTTGATCGCCTAATAGTCATGACCCGCGGGGGACCCATGGTGTCCGTGTACCATCCGTCCGGAAAGGGCCTCGGACCCGAATTCACATACTCAATGATCTGGAGAGAGCCTCGAACCCGGATTCACACACCCTACGTTCCGAGAAGAACCTCAGACCCGGAACCATATACCATAGTTACCTCAAAGTTGTCATAGTTCCTTTCTTAATCATCATAAGTCTTTCATCAACCATATCCGTACCGTGAATGGGTGCATAAGCACAAACATGGTAAATCAATGAAATCATATGCCAAAGAAAGTACGAAATCCCGATGCCGTATGACACAACAAGACTTAGATATATCAGCTAAACAACTGTACGAATCAATCAAACCACCTCAATCAACCTAAAGAGTCTATATCAAACCTTTCCTTCCAAATATAGCACATACACCTTATAATTCAATGCGTAAAGTAACGGTAACAAGCCCACATAATCAGAAGTCATACCAACCTAAGAGTACATCTATCCCAACATCGGGTCCGAAGACCTAGTCATGCTTTCTCCCTTCAATTCTACTATACATGCATTTCACTAATCAAAGTCTAACTAACATAAGCCATAACCTACCTCTAATGCAGAACTAGAACATAAGCTACTCCACCCGAGTTTTCCCTTTACGAAGTGCCTCTGAACGCTCAAAGTCTAACAAATAGCAACGCTAAGTATGTAATAGGCCATCTAATTGGACAAGGAATCGATATGGGGAAGAATACCCAAAATACGCCCAATGAATCGTATGGGTAAAACCGAAAATTAAGGGTGAAATTGCGCTACACTTAGTCCCAACAATCATAATCCTCAATTTCACGGGTTTCTAATCCCGTTAGACCCTTCAATTTCATAAGTTAGCCAAAAACCCCAATTTTGGGTGAAACCCTTGGTCTCATAATTAGATTCTTAAATTTAAGAGTAATTCAATCTCAGAATGTGTTAATAACAATTCTAGATGATGTAAACAATAAGTTATTCAATAATAATCAATTTATGCAAAGGACTCATGATTATAAGGCTAGGTCTTATTATCCACCATTCTAGTACTTTAAATCACCATGGAATCTTATGGAAGAAAGGTAATAAAGAAAGATAGTAGTTGGAACATATCCCTATATATGATTCCACCAAATTTCTTCAATATTTGCCTCTCCTAGCTCTTAGAATTTGTTTATAGGAGTTTCGAAAAATTGATTCGAACTTAGGATATAAAAATGGGATTCTGGTCCCGTCGCTCCGCCACGGCGGTCACAAGGCTTGCCATGACGGTCCCGCCATAGCGATCAGACCATCAGCCATGGCAAAAAATTATTAAAGAGCAATCACTCACCGTGGTGGTCAAAATCCCGCCATGGCGGCACTAAGCCTGCCGTGGCGGTCACACCAGAACCAGCAGAATCTGGTTTTTCACAGTCTTTCCCGAAATCTCGATATCTATCCGAGGCCTCCCAAACACAAACCAGATATACACACACTCACAAAAATGCTCTACGAACTCACCCGTGGCCTCGAAATTCCCAACAGAGGTCTAATTTACCAAGTCAACCCCAAACGGATAATACCAACTTTTCAACCAAGTACCTAAAACACAACTAAATGCTTCGGGAACTGAACCAACCACCCCACTAGGTCATAATCGACCCTCCGGATCTCACGGAATCGATGGAATTCCGAAAAAGGTCAGTTTGCCCAAAAGTCAACTATTGATCAAGCCTATTCACTTAAGAGTTCTGCTAGAATCGCACTATTACTTCGGGAATTGGGTCAACAGGGGTAACATGATCAATATACATGTCACGACCTAGCAGGTCGTTACATTATTTTTAGAGAATCCGACATGAATGCGGCATCGAAAGTGAAGAGTCCGCACAACTTAGACCGAAAGTCAATTCCCATTTCATTTTCTTCCCAAAATGCGAAGAGAATTGAAGTAGATTAAAAAATTAAACAAAATCCTAAATAAATAGTTGAAACCTACTAAAACTAAGAGTACATTTCGTTGTTCATTTTCTTCACAAATAATGAAGTCTAACAAATTAGTTTAAATTCAATAAATTTAAAACATTTAAGAAATTATTTTGAAAAAATATATCAATGCTGTTGAAAATCGAACCAAATAGAGTCAAGATAAGTGAAACTTTATACTCAGAAACAAATTGATCCAAATAGATATTAAAATGAAAAAGAGAAACAATCGGAACTCCCGGCTGATATAACGGAAGGTTACATACGAGTATTACATATTAGCAGTTGTCTTCTATACATTGATTCTCTTGACTTTCGCTTCCGCTGATTTCTTCTCCTCCTTGGAGCCAATGAAAGTGTGTACTACTAAAGAATAAAGATGGAATTTAAAGCATTTACAACCTTCAGGTTAATAAAGTAATTTACAAAAATTAAATAAAATTAGGAACAGGATAAAGTGAACAACTTGACGGAACAATAAAAGTAATAAGGAGATACTTCAGAGAAATAACAAAATGACATCTGTGAAGATATTCTTTTTCCACTTTCCCTGAAAATGTAATACTATAAAGATAAGACTCAAAAGTTTGACCAAAAGGAGAAGAAATATTCAAATTCTACTCACAGAAAAGATCAAAGCCATGGTCTTCACACAATTGGTTAACTTAACGTTATCCTCATTATAATTAGTCTGAATAGTCTAAACAATGACTAATGACTTTTGGGCTTCTCAAAATAAATCAAATAAAAAGAAAAATGAGTGGGAAAAAAGCAAAAACATGGTCATAAAACATAAATTTGGGAAGATGAAAACGGGAGGATAAGAAGGAAGTAAGAGGAATTCAGGAAAGTAATAAATTATGGAAATTTTGTAATAGTGAGGAGAGAGATAAAGAAGAAATCTTTAATTTTTTGCAATTTGGAAGAAGAAAACGTCATAAGGAGGAATTTCAGGAAAAGTAATTAATTGTATTAATAAGGAGGAGAGAGAGAGTAATGAAGGGAGTATCTTTAATCTTATGAAAAAGGGAGGAGAGAGATTATTTTTAACAAATTGTTTAGACCAAAAAAAGAGAAAAAAATTCGAGATCTCTCTCTCTCATATATATATAAAATTGAGTTTAATTGAATTGAACGAGGGAAGGTTCATTGCTTTTACTTATAAATTTAATAAAAATTAATCACTATAATTATAGGGGAAGTGATGGAAAATATAATATTATTTAATGGTGGGTGAGTCTTTATTATGGGTGGAGGGATGATACCTTTAATATTTTATTTTATTTAATAAAACAGAGAAATGAAGGGGAAAAGATCAAAAAAAGGAGAAAAAAGATAAATGCTAATAGAGGCCATAGAGAGTGCCACATAAAATTGTCTATGCCTAACTTTATATTATATATAGTTATAGATATAGATTTTATTTTTAGAGATGCAAAGATGCTTAGACTGGTTCTTTTTCTTTCAATTGTTGTATCTTTTATTTTTCTTAGTATCTTGTATGTGTTACATGAAACTCCACAATTTCTACTTAATTTCTCATTTTAGTTAGCTAGCAGGTATACCCCTCTCCTTTCATTTTTTTTTTCAATACCACTGCTTGTCAATAGCCACGAGAACATAATCATGCTCAAGGACCTTTATAAAGTTTTAGTCAGTTAAAAGCTTTACCATGCAGTTCACTAATTTGAATGCAACCACATTTATGATTGCTACAGTTTCTGTAATAATCCAATTTTTAAATAAGGGTTTATTTGATATTTTTAGCTAAAAAGAATTAAAAAGAAAAGAAATTCGAAATTAGAATTAAAAAGAAAATAAAAAAGAAGGAATTTAGTGAGCCAAACCCAAAAAGGAAAAGGCAAAAAAAAAAAAAAAACCTTAAAAGTTTGATGGCTAAGCCATCAGACGTGAATCACTGTATTGTTGAAAGGAAAAAAAAAAAAAGAGGAACGAGCAAACAAAGGGAGAAAAACTAGCGGGAAAAAGGAAAAGAAAGGGAAAAAAAGAAAGGGAAAGAGGGGATAAAAATAAGAACTTTCATCCCAAATCACCAAGGTAATGACTCTAATCTTTTATTTAAGTTTATTACATAATTATGGGTGAATCTTTATGGTGAAAACATGGGGATATTTTGAGGAATTGAGAAAGTTTAGCTCTAGGGTTCTTCAATCAAAATCATTGATTTGAAAGGGCAAATAATGTCGGATTTTAGACTTCTATATATCGTTGGAATCCTCTCGTTAAGGCCTTCCCGAAAATATAGGTCTTGTCGGGTTTTGAATACATTGACCAGAGGGCGTTTTCGTCCTTTAAAATTTGACTATAACCGTTTAAGCCTCTAAAAATATAGAAGTGATTTACTCTAAGGGTTTTGACCATTCTAAATCCGTTTTTGTGTAGTTTGAGGCAATCCGGAGACTCGCGAACGTAGTTTTGATTTATTGGGAAGTGTGCTTGAATTGTGAATTTGAGGTAAGTGAGACTTTAAGCTTTGAGTACTTACTTTTCAAAACCCGTTTCAAAAATATGTTTGTCTGCCTGGTCCATGTGTTGGGGCGAGCGTGTGCTTAGCAGAATCGGTGGTCCTTAAGGCCAGCCGCATATACTTTATTTTCAAATACTCCAAAACTCTCTTTATAAATTGTTTTGTGATGTGATACAGCTGTGAGCCATGATATTGGAGCATTGTGTATGCGTCTCTTAGCATTGTGTATGCTTCTTGATGATATTGGGGCATTGTGTATACTTCCCTTAGCATTGTGTATGCTTCCTGATATATTTGGCACATTGTGTATGTTGCCGTGGATTCATGGAGTTGATAAATTCTTTAGCCGCCGTTTATGATAGGTCCTTAGTGTAAATTGTGTTGAAATATATAATATACTTCATGAACAGTGGTTTGGACCTTGGTTGCTATTATAAAATGATATATTCATGTGCATAATATTTTTGTGCTTGTTGTGTGTTTGTATTTTCTAACACTTGTTCCAGGGGTATTTAAAGTGGCGGGTCGAGGATCTTACTGGGTTATATTTATGTATAACTCACTCCTTACCTGCATGTCTATGCAGAAACCGTTGCTGAGAACGAGACTCGTGGCTAAAGATTTCGTGAGTGGACTCCGTTGCTGAGGTGAGCCACCGCATTGTTCATGGAGGCAGCCATTTCAGCTTTATCTAGTTTACTTCTAGTTATTTCTTTTATTTTAGGTTTACATGCCCGATATTCAAACTCATGTAACTCTGTTAGATGCTCCATGGTCTTAGCGTGGGATGTGGGCTAGAGATTCTTTTTTATCGTAGCGTTGGTTGGTTTTCATAAATCGATTATGGATTTGGTTGGCGACTATTTCGCATTTTTATCATTAATAGCTTTGTTGGACCTGCACTTATTTTCTTTCACTACTTTCATAAATGATTAAGGGTATGATATATGGTTCGCCTGGCGGGTGGTGTTTGCTGGGTGCCAATCACGTCTAGCGGGTATTTTGGGACGTGGCAAAGTTGGTATCATAGCTTAGGCTTTAAGTCCCAGGTCATGGAGCAGTGTTTAGTAGAGTCTTGTTTATGGGTATATAGACGCCCATACTTATGACCTTGAGGCTACTGAACATCTAGGAAGTTTTCCCTTCTTTCATTCCTTATTCATGCGTGAGTTGAATCAAGTCTAACCTTGTAGTATTTATTTCGCAGATGGCTAAGAAATGCGTATCTTCATCTGCTACGCGTAGTGCTGGACAGAGTACTACCCGCGGTGGTAGCCAAGCTAAGGCTCATCAGATTAGAGCTCAGACTAGGACTCTGGCCACTCCTCAGCCTGAAGTTGTGAATAGGGGTCAGCCCCAAGTTGTGTCAGAGCAAGTGCAAGAACAAGTGGTTCAGAATAATCCACCGGCACCAGCTGCTGCACCTACTATTGCTTTGCCCGCAGATGTGGTGATCAGATTATTGAATGTGTTGGAGGCATTGGCGTCTAATCATGGTGGACTTCCAGGTCTTCAGGTCACTTCACAAGCACAAGCTCAAGTTCAGTTGAATGTTGCAGCTAATCAGACACCGCACTTGGCGTCTCGACAGGTTGTCCAGTCTGTAAGGCAATCCAAGGAGTTTAAGAATTTCATGGATCTTAAGCCACTAGAGTTTGATGCTTCACCAACTTGTATTGAACCTCTAAAGTTCATTGATCGTTGTAAAAAGATATTGACTACGTTGGGGCTGAAAGAGACTCGTGGTGTGGAATTTGCCACTTTCTTATTCTCAGGGTCTGCAGAGTCTTGGTGGATTTCGATTCAGAGAGGTAGACAAGTAAGGTTACCACCTATTACTTGGTCAGAATTTTTAGCACTGTTTAAGGACAGGTTTATTCCATTAAGCAAGCAAGATGACATGAGACGTCAGTTCAATAATCTGCGGTAGGGAACTATGACCATTACAGAGTATGAGGCCAAGTTTACAGATTTATCCAGGTATGTGCCTTCTTTGGTTGAGGATCCGAGAGAGAAGGTGAGACGATTCGTGGATGGACTTGAGCATCGCTATCGTGGTCCTGTAGTACGAGATGTGCGATATAGTACCTATTCAGATGTAGTTGACACTGCTCTCCGTTACGAGTCCTATCTAGAAATGGACAAAGTTGAGCGTGAAAGCAAAAAGCCACGTAACACAGGCGGGTTTAGTGGTGCTCCATCTGGGGGCAAGAGTGGTTTTTATCGTGGGCAGTCCAGACCTACTCAATCAGAATCAGTGCTGCAGTCTTCTAGTGGTTATTTAGCCAGACAGGGCAGCAACAGATGCAGAGGAAGGGTAATAGCTCATATCAGTCAGGTTATCATCCGAGGTGTTCTAACTGTGGTAGAAATCACAGTGGTCGTTGGCTTTAGGGCGAGATGGGTCTTGTTTTACTTGTGGTGAAAAGGGGCATACGTCCTAAAAGGAAATTCTAGTGCTAGTCGAGCTACAACACAAACCCGCGAGGAACTACTACTACACAAGGTGTATTCAGCCAACTAGGACCGCCACAGGGTGCTCGTGGACAGGGCCGACAGGGAGGGGGTGGACCGCCGAGATTCTTTGCTATGACCAGATAGGATGTCGAGGCATCTAATGCAGTAGTCACAGGTATTATTACTATCGGTTCTCATGGTGCATATGCTCTTATTGATCCTAGTTCTACATATTCGTATGTATCTCCTTCTTTTGCTATATTCTTTAAACAAGGAGTTGAGTCTATTAATGTGCCATATGTGGTAGAAACCCCAATAGGGGAGAGTATATTAGTGGATAGAGTTTATAGAGATTGTGTAATATCTGTTCAGGGCAGGGATACCGTAGTTGATCTATGTGTGTTACCGATGTCCGCTTTCGATGTGATTATGGGCATGGATTAGTTGGCATCATGTTATGCATCGGTTGATTGCTATGCTAAGCTTATACATTTTAATTTTCCTGGAGAACCTTTAGTGTGGAAAGCCATGACTCCTGTGACTCAAGGAAAAATAATATCTTATGTAAAGGCACGCCGAATGATTAATCATGTGTGTTTGGGTTTTATTGCTACCATTCATGATACTCGAGCAGAGAATTTTACTATTGATAGTGTTCCTGTTGTTCGCGAATTTGTGCATGTGTTTCCCGAATATTTACCCTGCCTACCCCCGATGAGGGAAATTGAGTTCAACATTGATTTAGTTCCAGGGACTCAACCTATCTCTATTCCTCCATATCGCATGGCCCCAGCTGAGTTGAGAGAACTGAAGGTTCAACTCCAAGAGCTACTTGATAAGGGGTTCATTAGGCCTAGTGTATCGCCTTGGGGTGTACCTGTGTTATTTGTGAAAAGGAAAGATGACACGATGAGAATGTGCATTGACTACAAGCAACTGAATAAGGCGACGATTAAGAATAAGTATCCATTTCCTCGTATTGATGATTTGTTTGATCAGCTTCAGGGTGCTACTCATTTTTCCAAAATCGACTTGAGATCAGGTTATCATCAGCTGAGAATCAAGGCCGAGGATATCTCCAAGACAACTTTTCGGACCAGATATGGGCACTTCAAATTTTTGGTGATGTCATACGGGCTGACTAATGCCCCCACAACATTTATGGACCTCATGAACAGGGCATTTAAGCCATACTTGGACCATTTTGTGATTGTGTTCATTGATGGTATTTTGATCTACTCTCGGAGTGAGGCTGAGCATGGACAACACTTGAGAATTGTGCTACAAACACTTAAGGAACGAAAGCTTTATGCCAAGTTCTCAAAATGTGAGTTCTGGTTGGGCACTATTTCCTTTTTAGGACACGTGGTGTCCCGAGATGGGATTCAAGTTGATCCAAAGAAAATTAAAGCAGTGTGAGATTGGCCTCAACCCACTACTCCCACAGAGATACGCAACTTCTTGGGACTAGTTGGATATTATAGAAGGTTTGTGGAGGGTTTCTCAAAGATAGCCGCTCCATTGACACGTTTAACTCAGAAAGGTGTATTATTCCAGTGGTTAGATGAATGTTCAGAAAGTTTTCAGAAATTAAAGACTGCATTGACTACAGCTCCGATTTTGACCTTACCTAGTGATGAGGGTGGTTTCACCATTTATTGTGATGCATCTCGAGTCGGGTTGGGTTGTGTCTTGATGCGTAAATGGCAAAGTGATAGCTTATGCGTCTCGACAACTAAAGAAACATGAGAAGAATTATCCGACTCATGACTTAGAATTGGCCGCAATTGTATTTGCACTCAAGATCTGGCGTCACTATCTTTATGGTGAGCCGTGTGAAATCTATACTGATCACAAGAGTCTGCAATACATATTCAAGCAAGATCTGAATTTGAGACAGCGATGGTGGTTAGAGTTACTTAAAGATTAAAATCTTACTATTTTGTATCATTCGGCAAGGCGAACGTGGTGGCGACGCCTTGGAGTATAAAGTCTATGGGCACAGCCCGATTTATCGCTGAAGAACGACCTATGGCTAAGATATTCAGGCATTAGCCAAATCTGCCCGAAGTTCGGATTGATCATACGGTGCGGGAAAAAAAAGTGAGTGTGCATGGTGGCACAATCGTCCTTAGTGGGACAAGTCAAGGCTTGCCAATATGAAGATCCCCGTCTTGCTAGACTACGAGATCGAGTGCAAAATGGGGGCGCTAAGTCATTCTCTATTGATGGTGAAGGGGTGTTACGTAATCATGGTAGACTGTGTATTCCTATGGTGGATGATGTGAAACAACTAATTCTTGAAGAGGTTCATAGCTCGCGATTCTCCATCCACCCAGGTGCTACGAAGATGTACCAAGACTTGCGTGGATTTTATTGGTGAAAGATGTGAAGGCTGAGATATTTTGAAACATGTGACTAGTTGCTTAAATTATCAGCAGGTTAAATATGAACATCAAAAACCCGGTGGAGTAATGCAAAACTTGATTATCCCAGAGTGGAAGTGGGAAAGGATTACGATAGATTTCGTAGTTGGTTTGCCGAATACTTTCAAGAAACATGACTCAGTCTGGGTAATTGTGGATAGACTCACAAAATCTGCTTATTTTATACCGGTTCGGGTTACTCATACCGCAGAGCAGTTAGCGAATATTTACCTCCGTGAGATAGTTCGACTTCATGATGTACCCATTTCTATAATATCTGATCGAGGTGCACAATTTATCGCCGAGTTTTAAGTCTTTTCAGAAGTCATTGGGTTCACAGGTCGAGTTGAGTACAACTTTTCATCCACAAACTGATGGACTGTCTGAGCGAGTTATTCAGATTTTGGAGGACATGCTTATAGCTTGGGCGATTGATTTTGGTGGTCATTGGGACGATCAGTTGCCTTTGGCAGAGTTTGCTTATAATAACAGCTACCAATCGAGTATACAGATGGTGCCGTTTGAGGCTCTATATGGTCGCAGGTGTCGTTCACCAGTCAGATGGTTCGAACCGGGCGAAGCACAACTATTAGGTCCAGATTTGGTTCAACAAGCCTTGGAGAAAGTAGCGATGATACGAGAACGACTTAAGACAACACAAAGCAGACAGAAGTCCTATGCAGATAAGAAAGTTCATCATGTGGAGTTCGTGAAGGGTGAAAAAGTCTTCGTCAAAAGTTTCACCTATGAAAGGAGTTATGAGATTTGGTTGGATGGGTAAGCTAAGCCCTCGGTATATCAGTCCTTATGAGATTTCGGATCGAATTGGGTTGGTGGCATATAGACTTGCTTTACCTCCAAGGTTGTCTGTTGTTCATCCTGTATTTCACGTGTCCATGCTAAGACGATATGTTGGTGATGATAGCCATAAGATTCAGCCAGAGGATGTCGACCTCGATGAGAATTTGACTTATGAGGAGGGTCCAATATTTATTCTTGATAGGCAAGTGCGACAATTGAGGTCGAAGAAGGTAGCTTCAGTCAAAGTGTTATGACGTAATCACCCAACCGAAGAGGCTACTTGGGAGTCCGAGGCGGATATGCGAGATAAATATCCTCATTTATTTGACGTGACAGGTATGATCTAGATCTGTTCGAGGATGAACGTTATTTTAAGTGGTGGAGAATGTAATAACCCAATTTTTAAATAAGGGTTTATTTGGTATTTTTAGCTAAAAGGAATTAAAAATAAAAGAAATTCGAAATTAGAATTAAAAAGAAAATAAAAAAGAAGGAATTTAGTGGGCCATGCCCAAAGAGGAAAAGGGAAAAAAAAAAGTACCTTAAAAGTTTGATGGCTAAGCCATCAGACGTGAATCACTGTATTGTTGAAAGGAAAAAAAAAAAAAGGAACGAGCAAACAGAGGGAGAAAAACCAGAGGGAAAAAGGAAAAAAAAGGGAGAAAAAGAAAGGAAAAGAGGGGATAAAAATAAGAACTTTCATCCCAAATCATCAAGGTAATGACTCTAATCTTTTATTTAAGTTTATTACATAATTATGGGTGAATCTTTATGGCGAAAACATGAGGATATTTTGAGGAATTGAGAAAGTTTAGCTCTAGGGTTCTTCAATCAAAATCATTGATTTGAAAGGGGAAATAGTGTCGGATTTTAGACTTCTATATATCATTGGAATCCTCTCGTTAAGGCCTTCCCGAAAATATGTCTTGTCGAGTTTTGAACACATTGACCAGAGGGCGTTTTCATCCTTTAAAATTTGACTTTAACCGTTTAAGCCTCTAAAAATATAGAAGTGGTTTACTCTAAGGGTTTTGACCATTCTAAATCCGTTTTTGTGTCATTTGAGGCAATCCGGAGACTCGAGAACGCAATTTTAATTTATTGGGAAGTGTGCTTGAATTGTGAATTTGAGGTAAGTGAGACTTTAAGCTTTGGGTATTTGCTTTTCACAACCCGTTTCAAAAATATGTTTTGTCTGCCTGGTCCATATGTTGGGGCGAGCGTGTGCTTGGCATAATCGGTGGTCCTTAAGGCCAACCGCTTATACTTTATTTTCAAATACTCTAAAACTCTCTTTATAAATTGTTTTGTGATATGATACAGCTGTGAGCCATGATATTGGGGCATTGTGTATGCGTCCCTTAGCATTGTGTATGCTTCTTGATGATACTGGGGCATTGTGTATGCTTCTTGGTGATATTGGGGCATTGTGTATGCTTCCCTTAGCATTGTGTATGCTTCCTGATATATTTGGCACATTGTGTATGTAGCCGTGGATTCATGGTGTTGATAAATTCTTTAACCGACGTTTATGATAGGTCCTTAGTGTAAATTGAGTTGAGATATATAATATACTTCTAAATTAGGATGGTTTGGACCTTGGTTGCTATTATAAAATGATATATTCATATGTGCATAATATTTTTTTGTGCTTGTTGTGTGTTTGTATTTTCTAACACTTGTTCCTGATATTTAAAGTGGTGGGTCGAGGATCTTCTTTGGGTTATATTTATGTATAACTCACTCCTTACCTGCATGTCTATGCAGAAACCATTGCTGAGAACAAGGCTCGTGGCTAAAGATTTCGTGAGTGGATTTCGTTGCTGAGGTGAGCCACCGCATTGTTCGTGGAGGCAGCCATTTCAGTTTTATCTAGTTTACTTCTAGTTATTTCTTTTATTTTAGGTTTACATGCCTGACATTCAAACTCATGTAACTCTGTTAGATGCTCCATGGTCTTAGCGTGGGATGTGGGCTAGAGATTCTTTTTTATCGTAGCGTTGGTTGGTTTTCATAAGTCGATTATGGATTTGGTTGGCAACTATTTCGCATTTTTATCATTAATAGCTTTGTTGGACCTGCACTTATTTTCTTTCAGTGCTTTCGTAAATGATTAAGGGTATGATATATGGTTCGCCTGACGGGTGGTGTTTGCTGGGTGCCAATCACGTCTAGCTGGTATTTTGGGACGTGACAGTTTCAGCACTGAGGTTCGCTGGGATTACAGCCATAGTTTGACGGTTCCCTTTAAATCTTAATAATACTTCCTCCGTCCCAATTTATGTGGCATCATTTGACTTGGCATAAAGTTTAAGAAAGAAAAGAAAACCTTTAAAATGTGTGGTCTAAAACAAACTTTACATATTTGTGTGGCTAAAAATCATTTCATTAAAGGTAAAAAAGAACTTTAAAGTTAAATTCTTTCTAAATATAGAAATGTGACATACCTTTGGGACAGATTAAAATGGAAATGGTGCCACATAAATTGGGACAAAGGGAGTAGTGGCTAACTACACAAAAGCACTAATTTAAGGACTTCTTGAATGTTAGGGTTTCGTTAATTAAATAGAATTAGCATTCATTATCTTTGGGAAATTGAATTTTCCCCCTTAATTTTATTTGAGATACTTACATAAATAGCTACCCTTTAGTAGCTTCTAACAAGAAATAGCTATAAAATTATTATTTACTAAGCATAGCTGATTTTTGTCATAAAATGCGTGTATTTCATTTTGATGAAATATAGTGAAATACATGAAACGGACGACACTTGTGAGTAAAATTAGGCCCTATTTATGGAAAAGATATTTTTTTTTTAAAATTCAGGGATTCAGTTAAAATCTTCCCCATTAATCACGCGTAACAAATGTTCTTCCATAACAGCTTACGTATCTCTCTCCACTTTTATCACAATCAAAACTTTTTGAATTCAAAAAATACTAAAGATCTAAAAATCTTTTTGAGCTCTGTTTCTGCATTCGAATTATTCAAAGCAAGTTGAAATACACTCAATATGATACGAACAAGTTTTTATATGGAATTTTAGTGAAGATCAGATTTGTATTTCAGATTCTTCAAAAGGTATGTTTCAAATTTTCAATGATTTGTGTGAGATTGTTTTTGATTCAATTTTCTGTGATTGGAACGATGAATTTTTTTTCCAATGCAGTGACTGTTCTCCTAGTTTTGTTGAATTATCAAAACGAAACATGTCAAGCATAACAACAGTGATCAGACACTCCGGTTTTTGGAATGAACAGAATTGCTTTGTTAATTACAAACTAGACGCAATTGTCTTCAAAGATTATTGTTCATACGGTGATTTGGTTGAAACTATAGCAATTCAGTTAGGTGTTGATATTAGCAGGAAAATGATATCAATAAAGTATGCTGTTGAAGGAGACAATATGCCAATGGAAATACGCAACGATATGGGAGTAAGGGTGTATGTTGAGCTTAAGAGAGAAAACAGGGGATTTGAAGCATATCCGTTGTGCGTTAGCATAACTGATAATGATCTTGAGAATTTTGTGTCCGTCGAATCTCAATTGGAGATGATATATTTCAACTTGAATTTAATGATTATATGCATGCTATGGACATAGTTGATTCAAATGATTTGGATGCGTCGGATTGTGCTAAGGCTGTTGTTTTATTTGAAAACAACGATAACTTGATAATTTCGAACAAGGAACATAAGGATGTTTTTGTTGATCAAATCTACAAAGATAAGGACACTCTGAAGAATGTTATGGCGAATTATGCAATTCGCAATAGATTCAATTTCAGGACAGAGAGGTCGAATGCCATAAGGTATGTTAGTCCGGAAAACTATGAAATACATTGAAATATACTATGAAATACATTGAAATATAGTGACATAAACTGTTGTAGTGACACTATATTTCAGTTGGATTTAATTAAATACATTGAAATATGAGCTGTTTGTATGATTTAATTCCATTATGTAACCATTTCAGTATATAAAAAGCAATGTATTTAGGAATGTGTATGTGTTTGAAACTTCAATCTGACTGTTCCTTTTTTGTATTGGTTTATGTAGTTACACTCTGGTATGCTGTTCAACTGATTGTCATTGGAAATTTAGAGCTTCAAGTATTGCGAACTCTGAATTGTTCAGAGTGAGATCTTTTAATGACGAACATACGTGTCCATTGAAGGACAAAGTGTATTCCCAAAGGCAAGCAACAAGTTGGTTGATTGGGGCGTCAGTTGTTAAGCCAAAAATAGCAAATCACAAGAGGAAATATACACCTGGTGATATAGTAGACGACGTAAAAAATGAGTATGGCGTTGATGTTTCTTATATGACGGCCTGGAGGGCTAGAGAAAAGGCAATGAATGAATTAAGAGGGGAACCAACAGAGTCATACAAGAAGTTACCGGGATATGTGTACATATTGGATAAAACATACCCTGGATCACATGTGATAATGCACAAATCACAACAAAATGAGTTCTTGTATTTGTTTATAGCACTTAAAGCGTTCATAAAAGGCTTCGAGTGTTGTAGACCAATAGTTGTAGTAGACGGTTCCCACCTTAAAACTACATATAACGGTACTTTTGTATCGTTGCACGTTGGATGGTGCAGGTAGGTGCCAACATGTTTAAATACATTTTTTCTACTTTTTGATATATTTCGGTATATTTCATTCTAGTTCCAGTGTATTTCCAATGTGATTTATGCTATATTTCACTGTAAATACACAAAACATGTTCGTGCAGGTAATATTCTACCATTGGCATATGGTGTGATAGATTCAGAGAACGATAAGTCTTGGACCTGGTTCTTTGAGCAGTTCAAACAAGCTTATGGGAATAGGGATAACATGTGTGTTGTATCAGACAGACATGAGAGCATCATTAAGGCGGTGTCTAGAGTATATCCAACTGTGCCACATTTGGCGTGCATATGGCATTTATGGAAAAATGTGACCGCGAAATACAAGTCGAATGGTGAAGTATTGAGTCCTGTATTCTATGCACTTGCAAAAGCATACACACAGAATGAGTTTGATAAGCTGATGGAGAAGATTGAGAAGGTTGATTTTCGGGTAAAAGAGTACTTGGAGGATGTTGGAAGGGAAAAGTGGGCTCGACTGTATTCACCCGTTAACAGAGGATGGACAATGACCTCAAATATAGCCGAATGTATTAATGGAAAATTGGTAGCAGCAAGGAGTTGCCTGTTTTCGATTTTCTTGAAGAAGTGAGGAAGATGTTTGGGAGATGGAATTGCACTAATAGGAGGAACGGTACATACACATTCACAACACTTGGAAAAGCATTCCAGCAATTATTATCAATAAACGAATGTAAATCTCTACGTATGACGGTATGTTACTGTTTTATTTTGTTGAAGTCTGCCTAAATATATTTCAATATATTTCAGTATATTTTAGAAGGCATTTAAGTATTCTGTTTGGATTGTATATTTCCATGTATTTCATATTACTTATCGTTGTTAATATTCAATGTATTACACTATCGACACATTTCTTCTTGATTAGGTTGAACCATCAACTGAATATGTGTATACCGTAAATGATGAGGCAAGGCGTTTCATAATTGATCTTAAAAAGAAAACATGCAGTTGCCGGATGTTCCAAATGGACGAGATACCATGTCCACATGCATGGGCTGTATTGAAGAGTAAAAGTCTTATGCCTGATGAATATTGCTCAGACCTATTCAAACCAAAGACAGTGATTAAGACGTATGATGTGCCGGTGGATCCTCTGCCTGACGAGCGTGATTGGAATATTCCCAAACACATATGCGATGAAGTTGTTTTGCCACCAAGATACAAGAGACCCCCCGGAAGGCCAAAGAAGAAGCGAGATAAACCATTAATGGAGACGATGATTGGTAAACGTAGGAATGCTTGTAGTACTTGTGGACGTCTTGGTCACAATAGGCGTTCTTGTTGTAATGAGCCGCGTAAGAAGTAGATGTTTAGTTTGTAATTTTTTATTTTATTTTTTTTTAAAAAAACACTTATCCCCAAAAAAATTAAATAAAGAAATTTTTGGTTCATCTTGTATTCTGCATTTTTTGACCTTTATTTTCATAATAATGTTGCATACAATTCGGTGTTAACGGATGTTAAAATGAATAAATACGTATTAACTTAGTACAATACAATGAGTGAAATGTTTAAGAAATATTAAGTTGCATTAGGCCTATATACACAGGAATACAATGAAATATATCGTAAATATACATTGTACAAAATAAAAAATGCGTGATAGAGAATTAGTTAAGTATATACATTGGAATACGTTGAAATACACCATAAAGTTCACGACGTAATTTCATTAATACAATAAATATAAATATGGGAGGCTTAATCAAAAAAATAATGAGTGATAGGAATTAGTTAAGTCATTGATGAAAAAACACTGCAATTTGTGAACTAGAATACATTGAAATACACCAGAAGTATTACAGTTCACCTGACGTAATTTGTCAAATTGTAGAGTGGGTATATACATTGGAATATATTGAGATACACAGTAAAACCGTTTTCATTAAACGATAAATATAAAATATGGGAGGCTTAAGCAAAAAATAGTCGTGCAAGAAATTAGTTAAGTCATTGATGAAAAAACACTGCAATTTGTCAATTCTTAACAAAACAACACAACAAAATGTACAAAATTGGTCGCAAAACAATACTGTGAAAACGATTCAACATTAAACCCTAGTGGACTAATTAACAACTACTGTGTCGACCGCGTTGTAATCTATTGCAGGCCTAACTGGTCTTGGTGGCAGTTCATTGTCACTGAAGGCATTCAAATCAGCCTTTTGCCATCCGTATTCCCATAGTAATGCCCCGTATCTATTACGTAGTAATTCTGCGTCAATTTCAGATGGAACGCCTCGTCCAGAACAAAAGTATTCAGCAAATGCGGCAACATACACACCACAATCCCTGAAAATGAAAAAAAAAATGATTATTGGTTGAGAATTCTGGAAAAAAAAAATGGAACTATGATGTTGAAATACATACATGCTGCCAGAGGCTTGTTGTGGCAAGTCGTTCACATACATGACATCAAAGTCATCAGTCTGTTGTTTGCCCTTGTATGATGGGTGGTTAATCCAATCGATGCCTTTTTTTTTCTCGTAAAATCCAGACAAATGTAGATGATGTGGCAATAGGGTAGCTATCTTGCGTATTTCTCTTCTAACAACAGCATCATGACCAGCAACTCGGTATGAGTTGTAGATGTACAGACGCCTGCACGTAAAAGAATAGTACATCAGCTCGGTTAACATGTTGTTTAATGAATTTTTAAAAAAAGTAGGAATACCTGTCAGTGAATGGCACTACAATCAAGATCCAATGATTTTCCTCTTTGATGTTGACAGGGATGAGTACACAATCAACTGTATGCCATGGCACATTAGCCAGCATCCTATACCCATTAATGTACTCGCATATTTCGTTCTCCGAACTGGCAACACTACTGGTCGCCTCCGGATTAGCATATGCACGATGAATTTCGTCAATTTTGGAGAAGAACATACAGTTAACGGTTGTGAATTTGAAACTGTTAGCCTTGTCGTACTTGCCTTTCTTCCGCAAGTAGTAAAAAATGACATCAATATGCTGGTAAAAAAAATGAAATAAGCTTAATGCATAATGGTAAAATTAAATTTCATACGGACCTTGTGTGTTAGAAAAACTAAAAACTGTTACTGAGAAATATGCTGGTTGAATGAAGAAATACATAGAAATACGGGGAAATACAGAGAAATACATAGAAGGAATATAGAGAAATATACTTTTAAAAATAGAAAGATAGACAACTGTAAAATTAAGGAATAAAAAGGAAATGGGAAATATAGCACCTCATCATTCCAAGACTGGCCATTCATCGATAAGAGATAGAACCAGTTTTTGTCATCAACATGTAACACACCAAAATTGAAGCGAAAGTTGATGTCATCTGGATCCAAAGCGTGCTTATTCTTTTTGTAATGGCTTTCCTTGCCCTTTCTAAATATCAACAATCGATATTTTCAACGTAAACGGTTCACTTTCTTTGGATGAATATATATATTAAAAAGGTAAATACGTTCAAACTTACTTTTTATAATGCCTTAGAAGCAGATCCTGTTCAAGCCAAATCCGGTATTGTTGAATAAGCGAAGTATTTCGCGGGCCATTAATTGGATCTTCAACAAATGGATGCTTCTTTTTAAAAATGGAAGGTGTGTGGTCTTGAACGGAAGCCTGCAGAGCCGTAATTGGTCATGTAAGGTGAATCAAGTATTTACTAGGTTTGACTATCCTAGTTGGAATAACATCTGGTTGAGCAATTACAACTTCGCATTAATCAACGCCTCTTTGTATTCCTTTGTCAGCGGACATTACTGGCATAACAAATCCTTTGTTACCCGTTTGATGAAACACAGAGAATCCTGACGAACCTATTTGGCTTGGTAACATTTCGTCAGGGATCAACCATTGTGACTTAGTAATGTTGTCATCGAACCTGGGTGGGGTCTCTAAAATTGAATGATCAGTGATGTCCCCGACTTGTATTCCCGCACCTGCTTCTGGTACACGAGTTTCTAGAGGCAACTCAACGAGCATCTCTGCAACCATTCCCTAAAAAGAGAGAGAGAGAGAGAGAGAGAGAGAGAGAGAGAGAGAGAGAGAGAGAGAGAGAGATTTAATATATGTTAAATATAGCAGTATCTTGAAAGATCTATAAGATTGAATGTAAAATTTACCTCTGTTGAGTTGAAAGATCCTTCATCCGCCCGATTAATCTCTTCAGTTGAAGCTTTACCTCTATATGCTCTTAAATCTCCACCGGTCACTACAATATCCTGAACTTCCTCATGTAACATTGGTGCAACACCCTTTGGAATAAGGAATAATCAAAATTTAAACACAAATCATAACATAAAAATATAAGGCTGAAAAATTACTAAATATACGAAATACGATACAAAAAAATAGGAGTAGGCCGAGTTTGTGGGGGTTACAAAAATACAAAAAAAACGAGAAAGTTTATCAATACAAAAAAACGCCATAAAATAAAAAAGTTTGTAAAATATAAAATACCGAGGAAAACATAACTTTAAAATTATAGACCGGAACATGGCAACCATTTTATTTAGAAGATGGGTTTCACGTCACAAACTCATTTTACCTTATTTGAGTCATCGTCATGTTTCGGCGGAGATGTTTGAATGGTAGAATCATGACGTAAGTTTTCTTCAGGCGTTAATTGTGGCCCAGCATCAGTTTGATGTACCGGCGTCTCACTATCGCCCGCCTTCGCATGAAAAAAATGAATTAATATTAATTGTATTTCGCAATAAGGGTCTAAAATGTTTGTTCAATTCCTATTTCACACATTTACCTTGTCCACAGAATTGTTCCCCTTGATTGCTTCAAATAGCTTCTTGAAGTTGTCATCCATGAAAGTACGAAGATTGGACAACTCAGTGCCAATACTTGTGAACTCACCAACGACCTAATATTTTAACAAAAACAGTATTTCAATTTGTTAACAAGCATTAAATTAAATACACCAAAAAGATTTTTGTTTCGTAACTAAAATCACTTACTGATTCCTTGAAAGCTTGAAAATCTTTCCTTAGCAATTGCATTTCATCTTTCATAGAGGCGGTAGGGACATCACGTAGGACTGGGGTGTTTTGGGGTCGATTCATTTGTTCATTCAATTTTGGTGAAGCAGACTTCTGTAAAATAGGCTTTTGAGCAACCTTTTGATCCTTGTGACTCTTCTTCAAAGTTGTTTGTGGTTCGGTGTGGATTTGTTGTTTCTTTGATGTGGAAGCTGTTGCAGGAAGTTGTCTGCGTCTCTTTGAAGGTGGAGAATCTGTCTGATTCGTCCGTTGTTCTTGTTTACCCTTAGAAAGGTGGGGGGGGGGGGGGGGGTAATCGAAATCATCATACTCATCCACCGGCATATACGTGACTTGGGTACCTTCATGGACATGAACTGAGACATTTTTGTCTACTGTATCTCGACAAACAACAACATCGGGCAATTGGAGGCTCTCTAACTCACTGCTAGTGGGGATTGTATTTGCAAATGTACAGCTCTGAGGAAGAAACAAATAAATAATAGCTTAGTGTGTTATAAAAATAGTCACACTTACATTATGAATAATGAAATACAGTGGAAATGCACAGAAATATAATGAAATGCAAAAAATAGGGAAAAAAACCACCAGAAAGCAAAAATACGACAAGTAGATCAGCGGAGTACAAATAAAATCAGTAAGGCATAATTGCAAAAATAAAATGCTATGAAAAACATAAAAATAAGTTAGAGTGTTCGAATATTACCGATTGTTTGCCGTCTCTAAAAATGCCTTCCATCAAAATATTGTATTTTGGCCGATCATCAATGGACCTCCAATTCAACATTCGTGGAATGGAATTTCCGGATTTAAGAGCGAGATACGATGGAACTCTTGAACAACACTCATAAAGCCAAACTTGCATAGCCAGTGGCATCCCATGGATCCTATAATACTGTGTTGTGCGAATACTTCTTGCTGATGCTTCTAATCAACTCGGTAAAGGCTTCTTTGCCCCATGGATAATCTACATACCTTCCATCCTCAACCACTTCAAAATGAACCCTTGGTATATTCGTTTTCCTAGGCTCACCGCAAAAGATATATGTATTTATAAAAAACGATTGCAAACTTAACGGCGTCCTCATCATTATCTCCCAACACTTATTCTTAAAGCAATCAATCAACTCCAATCTTTTTACTTTACTCCTAGTTCCACCAAAATAATCAACCATAATCCTATTCGGTTTTTCCTCATCGTATGTAAATTGACCTTCATCGGCTACACAATTTAGCCCGCTCATAAGGGCAAATTCTCTCATGGTAAATCGCAATACGGTACCATTTATATCAATTGTAAAACAATCAGAAGTGCTCTCCTTGAGCTCTCTTACCATGAAACACCTAAAAATTTGTGCTTGAACCTCCAGGTGCTGCATTCCGAGGAATTTCCCAAATATTGTCTTGGAAAAGATCTCTAACTGTGGAACAGTTAGCTTACTCTTGAGATCTTTGAACACCTCAATATTCGTGTACCGTGTCATCGATGGAGCCTCTTCAGGATGACTCTTAACATAGAATTTAGTTTCCTAAAATAAAAATGCAACACTAAGTTAAGACAGAAACAATTGTATAAAACATAGACACAGGAGACAAAATTAACACATATATATACAACAAAAAATATACACAAAAAAAAAAAAAAATTGCATAAGACAACTAACACATCTTTTGAAATAAATAAGTACAGAATAGTAAACATACGTACTTGTGAAAAATATATAGAAATATAATGAAATACAGTTAACTATGAACACAGCTACCACAGTTATGTTGTATATGATATAAACTACAGTTGATGCACATATACTCTGTATTATATACACAGAAATATACTGAATTGCATATCCAATTATGTTAAAAATGTACAGAAATATATTGAAATACAGTGGAAATATACTGAATTGCATATCCAATTATGTTGAAATATACAGAGATATAGTGAAATACAAAACAACAAAAATCGAAAAAAATCATCAATACCTGAATTGCATATCGAATTATTATGAAATATAAAGAAATATAGTGAAATACAGTGGAAATATACTGAATTGCATATCCAATTATGTTGAAATATACAGAGATATAGTGAAATACAAAACAACAAAACCAAAAAAAATCATCAATACCTGAATTGCATATCGAATTATTTTGAAATATAAAGAAATATAGTGAAATACAACTCAATAAAATCGAAAAATTTCATCAATACTTGTTCATCCTCTTCCAGATCTACATCTTTTACAACCTTTTTACCCTTAACGTCGGAAAAATGCTTGGTTACTTTTCTCTTATTTTGTTGAGCAACTTTAGAACCTTTTTTGACTGGTACATCATCTTTTCGCTTGCTCGGTTTTGCAACTTCAGTTGGTTGAAGTTGACGCATCCTTGATGGGTCATGAATCTTCTTGCTTCTTCTCTCGGCGACAATTTTAGCGATTCTCCTGCAATTGCAAGTTGTTGTTGTGAAAATCCCAAAGAGAAACTAGGACCATCATAAACATCGGGACTACCTCGAGTATTCTGCTTGGAGTATCTCTTTCCGCCATTAAAATGGAGAAGTAGATCTTGTTTTAAAAACTCTAACAATGACTGAAAACAGAAAAAAAAAGGAATGAAAAGAAACAAAGAAAACGATGAAAATATAAGAATAAATATAGAGAAATACAACAAAGAAAGTAAAAATATTCTAATAAATTATCAAAATTTGTTACCTATACTGTGTGGGTAACGATTAAGGAAGATGGAATCGTGCTAATAATGATGATAGATAATGGGCGTATAATACGGTTGAACATATTGAAGATGGGAGAGAAAGAAATTTGAAAAGAGAAGAGATTGGGAGTTATTGGGAAACATGGGGCGTAAGTTTAGGGGAAATACATACGGCTTGTAGATCGGTTACAACTGGTAGTTTTGAAATTAATTTAAGCTACTAAAAATAAATAAAATAAAAGGTAGCTATTATTAATAAATAAGTCTTAGAAGTAGTTATGTCCAGTAAATTTTCCATTTTATTTTGTCACACGCACACAATATTTTATGTGATTTTTAAAAGTTTGTATTCATTTATTAAGAATACAAGCGCGAGACGCGTGCCCAGAAATTAGTATTATACTAAAAATGGGAAGATTCTAAGGGCAAAATTGAATTACCAAAATGCCCATAAAAAGTTGATGGACTATTTTACCATTTATCATTCAAAAAAAAAAAAAACCTTTTATTAAATGTTAAATTATTACTATAATAAACATGATTAATTGATTTCATATTAATTAAATGATAAGTTATAGCTACATTCAATATGACACATCACAAGAAATGCTATTTAATCCACAGTCATTTTTTAACGTTTTCCTCTCAATTTTCTACCATTCAATCAGTTACGAGGAAACGTTCAGATTTAATCTTCCATATTTATTCCATCTAATGCTTATCATTTCCGGCTTACATCTTTTCATATACAGTCAAACCTCTCTATAATGGCAGCGTTTGTCCGAAAATTTCATGGTTGCCATAGTGAGGTGTTGTTATGCATGTATATTGTCATTTGATGTTTAGATCTTATTTAACTGTTATAAACAAAAGTACTCAAACAACTATTTTTCTTTACTTTTTATGTAATAAACGAAAACAAAATATTTGTTAATTTTAAAATTGCAATTTATTTTCATATCTCATTAATTAAAAATTAAAAAGAATAATTAATTACTAATAAATCTATAACTAGACGTACCATACCGATAAAGAATTAAAATCTAAGGAACATATGCATTTAAAATTAATTGAGAATTTAAATATTTCATGTTTGACGTAAGAATTCTACAATTGTAGGTTGTTTCGCAAACTGCAGTCTCTTAGTGATAATATAACGCTTGAATTGACGAAGAATTTTGTCCAAACTTTCAGCAAAAGGGAATTCAATAACTGTCTAAGAACTTAACAGTTGACTCTTCGTACGTGAAATTTACTATGTGCATGACATTAATGATGATTACCATAAATATTTTAATATTTTGATTTATGCATAGTATATTTCTTACAAAATTTCTTACACAATATTTTAGTATGGCTGTTATAGAGAGGTAATTTTATAAAGAGTGTACCATTATAATGAATGTCATTGATGTTATAGGAAAAATGCTGCTATAGAGAAGTAAAATATGACATGAAAAATCGGTTCCAGAGAAAATCAAGCCGATATAGTGAAGTGCCGTTATAACGAATGACAATTATAGAGAGGTTGACTGTACAACGTATATGAACCTACAAAGCACATATAAATGTAGAATTACGTGGGTCATTGGTTTGAAGGATATAACTACTTATTTAATGCATAAAATTACTTTCAGTGATTGTTTCTTCTTACGAGTTAGGCCAAGCATTTTGCAACCTGAATATTCGTATATCTTCTTTTGTTATCCTTGTTGATTTGTGTTCTACTACTCTAGGTGCTTTTTCTCTTACAGTTTGGGGGATTTGGATTTTTTTTTTTTGTGTGTTTTTGTGCTTGTATGCATGATTCTTGTGTGGTATCGTAATTGACTATTCTGTTGTATATCCATAGAATTTAGAGGCATTTTTGCAAAATTTCAATCTCATTGTACGATTTATGTTTTTTTTTTAATTTAAATTTTTTATTGTTTTCTTCTTTGAATTTTGAAGACTATGGGATTAAAAATTTGAAGTATCAGCTTAAGTAGCTGGAAATTGTGACGGCTTGCCTGAGAAGGAGGAATATTTTTATTATTGATTACAAGTGGATTTAATTGTAATTTTATTTTCATTTCTTCTTCGTTTGATGTATGTCTAAGTCTAAACAATTCATCATACTTTTGAATGCTTGGGCGAAGATAAATATACATTTATTGTGCGCTCTGTCATATATATATATATATATATATATTGTTTTTTTTTTCTACTTCATGTCTCTAATTTAATAATTTCGTTAGGCATTTACATGCATTTTTTAAATTTAGAGTACAAATTCATCGACATATTCATACCATTAGGAGCTATATTATCTTAGTTAGCTTCACATATTTCTTGCTCGATTGCATATAGACCATCCCATTATTATAAATTAAATGGCAAAATCAATATTTTGGGTTTCAACATTTTCTATTTGTAAATCAAAACTTTTTAAATATATAGACTTTTATAATATTGATAGGGACAAACGTGCAACACACGTTCCTAGAGACAGTATTATAAAAATAACAGTGATTTGTTTTACGAGCAAGACAAAAACATATTTTCCCTTGCAATATAAGTCGGCATTTCATGATCAGGGGTGGATCTAGGGCATGCGAGGGTGTTCACCTGAACACCGGCAAAAATTACACCGTATATATATAAGGTATTTTATGGGGTTCAAAATTCACCTTGAGGTTCCAAGTTCAAATCCCAAGCACTACCCTAAAATCCCCTCAGTGAAAATCCTGGATCCTCCACTGTTCATGACCACCTATAGTTATGGCATTTCGATATGATTCGTGATTAATCCAACATGATTACTAAGTTGAATATAGCATGAAGTCATACATGTCCCTTGTGACTTGAATGTCACAATTTTGAAATATATTTGGTCCTCCTCTTTTGATAGCATTGCACTCATGGTACCTCAGAAAAATAATTCTTTAAATAAATCTATTTAATCATGGTACAAGATAAAATAATTCTTCAAATAAATTTTTATTTCAACAATGTAATAATTTTTTTTAAAATTTATTTCATTCATGGTAATTGAAAAAGTAATTCTCTAAATAAATGCATTTCATTCGTGGTACCTAGAGTTAGTTCTTTAATATATTGCACTCCAATATTACAAATTATTTAACATTTTGAAATAGACTTCTACTCTTCTTTGATTGTACTTTGAAATCATGCATGACAATTCGGTTTGATTAGTGAGTAATTCAACAGGACAACTAGGTTGAATATAACATAAAGTCATGCGGTCTGTCATGACTTGCATTCTACAATTCTGAAATGTATTTTTTTTCCTCTTTGTTTATAGCTTTCAAATCATGACGATCTGACATGACATCTAGCTGGTTGAATATAATGAGTCATGCTAGTCTAGTGTGGAAGACAACTAGGTTAAATAATATATCATGAAGTAATACCAGTCTGTCATGACTTGGATGCCATAATTATGAAATATATTTTTCCTTCTTTTTTGTTTGTAGCTCCAAAATACAAGACAATCCGATATAATTTGAAAGTAACCCAACATGATAGGTGCATATAGCATGAAGTCATACGATCAGTCATCACATGCATGTCCCAGTTCCGAATTTTTTTTTCTCTTCTTTGTTTGTAGCTTTGAAATTTGGGACGATCTTGCATGATTTACGGGTGATCCAACATGAAAACTAGGTGAATATGGCATGAAGTCATATTGGTCTCTCATGACTTGCATGACACGATTCACTCTTTTGGTTCTACTTGTCGGCATCTCTATACCATCTCTACCGCTCACCTTAAGGGTATTTTAGTTAAGAACTTTTCGTGAAACTTAAAAAGGTCAGTTCCACACAAATATAAAAGTAGGACAAAATTCAAATGTCCTTCCCAAAGCATCCCTTAGGTGCAAATCACTAGATGGTTTGGCTCACATATTAGCTATGTAGAAAGATTTACACAAACATATCATTTAAAGATGCTACTTAACTTTTGACCCATTTAAAAAAGTTATGTGAAAACGACCAGCTCACCAGATGTTAGAGTCCAATTAACTGTTTTGTCTAAAAGTTATTTATTAGGAAAACCAGTTGAATTTATTTGAAAGGCGTCTATAGCATCAAAATTAATCCAATTATTATGTAAATCTTTGAAGTTAGGTTTGAAGCAACGAATAAAAATAAAAAGACTAGGAGAAGCAATAAAAAAACTCAAAATAACTGAATCAAAAGGCTAAGAAATTCTTACAATCTCCTAGAATGCTAAAACAAGTTGTTTAAAGAATGAATTCGCAATGAACAACAACAAGTAATACAGTATTCAGGTGAGAAATTCGATCGAGTACAAATCACGGATTATGGTGTCCTACGCACATACTGGTCGTTACTGGCGTGAAGATCGTGGATTCTGAGATAGGATAGATCATGATTCCTTGAATATTGGGTTGCATGGTTATCTTCAATTGCCGTCTATGCGAATGCATGTGATGAATCTCCGACCCGCGATGTTCAGAAAGAAATGGCACTTATACACGGAAACTCACGGCACAACACTTCGTCTTATCGGGCACAGTCCTTTGACCCTTCTACTTGTCTCAGTCTCGGTTCATCACTGCCACGTGTGCCAACTATATGACTTGACACATTTTGACCAATACAGATAGTACTTGCACTTTAGGGTTGATTTCGAAATCATCCCGGGAAGTGGAAAAAATTGAGCAGGAAAGAAACACAGAACTTGACACTTCATCACTTTAGGTGGGAATGCATCATAACCATCATTTCATTATGTGAATAAGCCAATAGGCACTTCTATCATTACTATCCCTGAATCCTGACCGTTGGCAACTTTTCCATCTGGTATTCAGAACACGTGTCATAGCAGGATTGGATTACTTCTCGCAACTTTTCAAGGTAATGATAATACCTCCACTTATTTAAACTAGTTCAGACCACAAGCTCCATCTTCTTTACTTTTCTTTCTCTTTTTGCTTATAAGATCTAGAAGCTTCGAAGTTTTTTCAAAAAATGATTTCGAGCCCGTTTGGATTGGCTTATAGCTTAAAAGGCTACATTTGCGAACTTATAAGTTTGAAAAAATAAGTTGGGGTAGTCTAACTTATTTTTTTGGCTAATAAAAAATTGTTTTCACTTATAAGTACGCTTTAGATAAACTAAGTTAAATGGGTCAATTATTTTTTTGAGCTTATTTTAAGCACAAAATGACTTTAAAATTTGACCAAACACTCAAAAAAAGTTTGCGAAAACGACTTATAAGCCAACTTATAAGCCAATCCAAACGGGCTCTTCATCTCTTTCACTTATACTTCCATCAACTAGCCCTTTCACCCATGTCTTCTCCTGAACATTCTTCCTCTGAATCCCTGACAATCCGCCTCCTACTCCTCCCCCTGTTGAAGAGCAGGTTAAAAAGGGTTCTCCAAGGCTGATACAGTGGAGAGGGAAAGCCCCTATTGGCGAGCCCTCGAACGAGGCCAATGAAGAGGCGTCTGCCTCTGCAAAGAATCACAGAACCCTTTTTTTTACCCATGACTGCCAGAGCAGTATCCATGGCAAGCCAGTGGGGGAATGATTACCTCTCATACAGAAAGAAGATCTTCCTCTAGTTAGAGAAGATTGCAGCTTGGGAGAGGACGTAGATGTATATCCTGTAATGGAGGCTACATAAATTACTCAGCGTATTTGTGGTTTTTTCTTGATCTCTACATATCCTTTCACTATTAGATTCATGCTCCCAATACTAGAGGTTATAGAGGAGTTCTGCAGGAGATATAGGGTTTGTCTGGCCCAACTTACGCCTCAGGTTTGGTGACTTGTTTCATGCATTTAGTTTTTGGTCAATCAGGCCTGGGTAAGCTTTATTGTGGTGCACCTGGTGCATTTGTATTCTCCCCAAGGTTTCTTAGGTGGTGTCATTCATGTGATCCCTCGAGGATGGAAGGTATTAATCACTAGCACCAATGATGACCACTGTAACAGTTCGCATTTTTGCGGGCGGGGTTAGCACTCGGAAAAGCTACTAAGAACTTGTTGGTGCTCTTTCGGACTTTGTTTTAAAAGAGTCGCCACCTAATTTTTAGGAAATTAGGAAAATTGAGGGTGAGGGGTTTATTCAAATACCGAAAAAAATCCTTCATAATCCAGAGTTCCAGGTAAGGGTTCTGATGATCCCTTAGGGAAGGTGTTAAGCACCCCAATATTAATGATCCGTACTATAGGTTGACCTTCGAATTCCAATGTATGAGTATTTGCATGAACTATTTATTTAGTGTTTATTCCAGCAAAAATCTTATCATTTGCATGTCATTTTTTGAGAAAAAAGTTTGAACATGTTACCTTTATATATAGGGTACTTAGATTTGAATTTATAATATCCAGATAAAATAATCTCCCTTTATATATAAGGATGATATATTTTGTTTATAAAGAGAGAATATAAAAGTTGTCATCCTTTTATACATGCTATTTATAAAGAATAAAAAATTGTTATGTTTAAGTACATAATTTTGTCCATGCTTAACTCATACTTTGTTTGGATCGATCTGTTTAATACGTTTGGAGCGCCTTATCTAGAACTTGTATATATGAATGTTTTGCTTGAAGCGTATTTTATCTTAAAAATATAGTCCTCTGTTACAAATCTATAAAAATTGGTCTCGGACTTGGGCTTATAGCCAAAAAATTATAACTCGCCATTTAAAAGGTCCGTCCATGTTTTCTGGGTTTGGCCCAAATAAACTCATGTATGAAATTTTGTTCAAAAACCTGGTATCACAAACTCTTTTATCCCTAAGTGGGCTTCAGCCCAAAATTCTTCTTTTTATTTTTGTTGGACTTGGCCCGTTTTGGGTTTTAATCTGAAAACAAGGAGGAGATCAGTGGGATTTTCGGCCAAAAATTTTACCAGATTTGGTTATTTGGGTCTGGTCCAAAACATTTATCCTTAGTCTCGGTTTGGATCTAAAAACCTAGTTTAATTTTGTAAAGAATGTGTCCTTTGGTTTAAAAACCTGTCCGTTTTTTCTCAAAATAATATCGTAACATTTGTGACTTTGAAATAACTCTCAATTTTGTTAACTTAACTCGTGCCAAAGTAGCTTTGCCGGTTATCCATTTAATTTTGACAAAAATGGTTATGCTAAATCCGGGTTTGGAAAAGTCATTTTGGGGAGTTCAAGGCAATCTTAATGGCATAGGTACCGTTATCCTAAGACAAATAGTTCATACCATAAGGATTCCACAATATAATATGATTTTTTTACAAGTTTTGTACAAATACAAACAAGGCTCAAATAAAGAAGATAGAGAAAAGAAAAATAAAGGATAGCGGAAGACTAGGGGCGTACCAAGCCCCTGTTGGCACCTAATTTTTTACCTCCCGTAATTTATTTTGATTACTCAAAGTCCTTGGATAACAAATAAAATAATTTTGCATATTCGCAGAGAACCTGGATAATTTTGCATAATTATCCGGGCCATTATTTACTGTTATAAATTAATGGGGGAACCCTCGAGGCTCTATTAATTACTCAATGATTTTATTGGCAATTTGCAGCATTTACAGCATTTTCTATAAAATATTTTTAATTTATCAACCGCAGGACAACTTCAAACAATTGTTCATTTAATTAATTCAGAAATTAAATAAATGAAACAATTTATTTTATTTATCCAAGGAGTTCAAGTAAATTAATAAAATTACTATTTTACCCCTCTAGCTTTGAATTTTGCCTGTTTATCTATTTATTTTTATTTTTGACCAAAATTGTATTGACAAAATACAATTTCATTTAATTTCTGAGTTCCAACATAAATGACCTCCCCGTAATTAACCAATTCATGGTTCAAGATAAGACGGGGTCATTTTGCAATTCTAGCCCCCCAAATAACTTTAATTGAGATTCTCAATCAATTGGCAATTTAATTAAAGTTATTAATGCAAATTAGTTTTAACTGGTAAAATTAATACCAAATTGAGACTATATTTCCAATAATTAAATTATTTAGCAATAACTAAATAATTTGATAAAGGGAATTTCTGACTTTTGTTCCAAAGGTTATAATTGCAAACCTTCTTTTTAATTTTTGACCAATTCAGGTCATATTTGCAAAAGATTTCGATTTATTAGCTTTTTAAATAATTTTCTTTGCATAATTTGATATCTTTTAACTAGTTAGTCTTCAATTTCTCATTTTCTATTTCTATGCTATTTTTGCAATTGCCAATTTTGCCCCTGCCTAGGCATATACACCTGATATAGATTCTCATGTGAAATGTATATCAAGGACATTTTTTTAAAATGGCGGGCCTGGGTTTATTTGGCATTTGAGGGACTTTTTTAAACAAAAATTTGGGCCGAGCCCGATCCAATTGGATCGACCCGGCCCAGATTATGATAATATACTCCCTCCATCGTGGAAGAGCCTAAAAAGCTCCCACGTTTTTCGCTGCCTTCACACGTTTTAGGGTTGGGGGGGGTATAGGATCGTAGGGTGGTAGCGTGGACAACTCCTTCACCATGCACCACCCCACTTGCTTGTCCTATCGCCACCAATTTCGTTACCACAGTGGCGACAACCTCAAGCCCCCCTGTAAGTTTGCTTTTTTTTTTTTTGTTTATGTATGTTGCTCTCTTTTTCTTTGGATAGTCGTGTTTTTTGTTTGACCGTTGATCTCCTCCTCCATGGAGGAGATCTTGGCCGTAGAACCTTTATCCCACATCAGTATTTCACCTAGTTGACACAGTTTGGTGTTTCAATGCAAGAGGTCGGACACAATAGAGATAAATTAGCTGTAAAAACTAAAGACTTGAAAGTATTAGTCTTGAAATAGTTGAGGTTTTCTCAAAAGTTCTTAAGGTTCTTCGTTTATTCGAAACCCTAGTGTTCTAAAAATTTGTGTTTTCTTTGTTATTTTGGCATTTCTGGGCTTGAGTTTGGAGAAGGGTCTTCCAAGTTCAAATTTGGTCTTGGCCATGTCAACAAACGGCAATATTCTCTATTGTTGTTTCCTTTTTTTTTTTTTAGTCTTAGTCTTTTAAATGCCCGTTCAAGTTATTTTCAAGAGTTTGTGGCTTTGTTAGTTAATGTTGATCATGTTATGGTTACCTGTGTTTAGATATTAGTATTTAGTTATTTATTTAGTAATATTGCAGTTTGTTATCTATTGTGTGTTAATATTCTTACTGTTTAGCCTAGTTCGATGTAGGCATAGTGATATTTGGTCAGGCCTAGATTCATTATCTTCCCCGAATTTAGCTGTTCTTATTTTCCTTTTGTGGCTAGGTGAATTCTGATGAAAATCAACCAACTTATTATACTTGTCTTCTTGAAACTAGTTCAAATAGGATTTATGTTAAGTTTAGCTAAGATAATAACTTAATGGTATCTATCATGGATATTTGTTTGGTCTTGCTTGTTCTTACTTGATTGGGGTCTGGAATATTGACATAGGTTCATGTTTCAAAATTTGGAATATTCACTAAGTTTTACTTCTAATCACTGAACTCTTTAAATTTAGTGGCTAATAATTGGAGTAGTTTGTTGTTACAGTTTATCTAGTTTAGCAACTAGCCCCTTGGAACTGATTCTTTTGTCGATTGGCTTAGTCTGAACTCTTGTGTGTTTAGTCTAGTCTACTTGATTTGTTACTTATGATGATACTCAATTTTTGTTCATTTAGGTATAACTTGATTCACCTAAGGTCAGCTTTGGCCAGTTGAGATTGGTTCCTTGTTTGGTATAAGGGTTGTTCCTTTTTTTTTTCTTTTTCAAAGCTGTATTTAACACTTAGTATTTTCCTTTTCCATTTGAGTTTTATTGTTCATGTTGAAGCTCTGGCCCCTCCCTCTTGAATTTGTTGTTCATATTGAGTGTATTTTTGGGAATTGCCTTAATATAGACCTATAGTTTGAACTAGATAGGTGTATTTCTAGTTAATAAATACTTCCTTGCTTATTTTTTTCATTTGTTGTTGTTGTCTGTTGACTTCTCTTTCCCCAAAATGATTTACTTAGAATTCACCTAAGTGTATGACTCATTCATGAATGGTTTGGCCTCTCCAATTGGCCTAGAAAGTTTTACACATAAGAAAAGACTGTTTTTTCTATCTAAACTTACTTCATCTAGATATAAGATAAGATAAAACTGAAGAAAAAAGTTTGGAAATGTAGATTGGACTCTATTTGTTACTACATTCATTTATTTGGCTGGACTGCATTTTGGTCAAGAGGTGAAGTGTCAAACACCTTTTGAATCATCATTTTACTAAGTATTGAGGAGCGTAATAATAGTTAATTCAGGTCTAGTACTTAATCCTTTCTATTTGTCTAAAACTGTGTGGTGCAAAGTGGTAATTGACTTTAAAAGGGGAAGATCTTTGCTAATCTGTGTCATGATCACTTATAGTAGGCATTTTTTCTTAAAAGATTATGCTATGTGGGGTCTGTGTTACTTGTTTTGATGTTGTCCTACTTGTCCTCTTCTAATTGTCTTCTCCTAACTTGTCTAAATCTGATAAAGCCCATCATTTGGCAGACAATCATTTAGTATGTTTTGAATCTATAAGTAACTTGGAATTAAGGTGGAGTCTTAATTCACCTTTCTTTGCTTTCATTTGTGTGATCACCTAACTAAATGAAATACTAGAGGTTAAGGAAATAGGCAGCTTGTGCCATGTCTGTTTTACCGTGTCTTCTTGTTTTTCCTTTGTGTCCTCTCATTTAGTCTGTACTTATAATATGATCATGTCTTGAGTCAAAAGTTTTGATTAAGTTTGAAGATATAAGAATCAGTCCTAGATATTTTGCTTTGCCACTGAATTTCCAAAAAGAGCTTGTTCTTTGAACTTATGTTTGGTTTACAGATCCTCTTGTTATGTCTGTATTTTATTGAACCTGCTTGTGAATTGATCTTTAAGCTACAAAACTGATTTCTTCAAGTTTCCCTTCTCATAAAATTTCAATATAGATAGATAAGTTTCAGTGTCCTAGGCTTCACATAGACCATGATCTTTTTTTTTTCCTCTCTGAAAACCTGCAAAATCCTGTAGAGTGTGACTTGGCTTGTTCTGTGTCATGAAAGCCTTATATTCTTCCTTTCATACTTTTGTGACTTTGCTGTCTTGAGGAGCTAGCTAATTGAACTAAGGTTTCTTGTTGTTTTGTCTTGCTTGGAACTTGGTAAAGTCTTATGGATGTGTTTGTGTGTGCACCCTAGATTTAGAAACTATTTGGCCACAGAAAACTGTGTGGTTGTCTCTATATTTACTTTAATGAAATTCTGTGCCTTGACACATCGTGCTTTCTCCTGCTTTACTTGTTCTCATTCTGAAATTTCTCCTGTGTTACATGGATTCATACTTTTAAACTGGGAACCACTTTTATTTTGATTCCTTTTATCTTTAAAAGCTTTTTTTTTTCTTCTCTTCAAACTATCTTGTGGACTCCACATTTGCTTGGTATTGCAATTTATGTTCTTCTTATTTCAAAACCTGAAAACTAGGTTGTCTAGAATGAAGGTCCCAAAAACTGTTCTTTCCTTGAGAATGTGCTAGAACTTATTGGGCCCTCACTGAATCTTTTTACTTGGTATATCCTTGCCTTACCTCTAGGCCACATTAGTGACAAGGAACCCCTGCCTATCTCTTTCATAGATGCATGCACTATAAACTAATCATAATTGAACTTTGTTGGCCTGCATTCTATTCACTTGAATTGGTTTTTCTTTACTGCGTCACCTGGAGAATGTTGATCTCAAATTCCAAATAAAGAACTTGACTGGATGTGTGTGTCCTTTGTCTGAGGAGATTTCTAGATTAACTTTTTCCTAGTCTGAGGTTGGAGTGAGTATACTCCTTTAAAGGGTTCATGTCAACTTGAAGTCCCGTTGATATCATAAGAAGATGTCCCTATAATTTTAGGCTCATATCTGTACTTGCCTTGCATCTTTTGATGGTTGGAATTGCTTGTTATAATCTTTGCTCCCAACCCCCCCCCCCCCCCCTACCAACTCTTCTGACCGTGGGGCATTCTTTTGACACTGGTGGGGCTATGTTATATGTCAATTTAGCTTTTCCTAAACTCTCCTCCACCCTGCAGTTTGTGAACCTGTATATATGTGTTGACTGGTGACACATTGAGGATCTGTTTTGAACCTTTGGTTAAGAGTATAATGTGAGACAGTCTTCTCTTAGAATAAGGGCTGTCTAAATAGCCAAGTGAAGCTTTTTTTTTTTTTTTTACCGTTACCTTTTAGCTTTTCATATTTGTACTCATCCCTTTTTTTAAAGATTGTCTTGGAATTTGTAAATTACCATTTGCTCTTTGACTTTTAAACTAAAATGACTTGTATCTGGAGGTTGTGCCTTAACTGGGAGTGTTGATACTGGGATGCTTGCAGTTGAGGCCAATGTTTTTGCAAATTGGGCATGACCTTGGAGTATGAGTTGTTTCTGTATGTGTGTATTGAAAAGCTACATCTCTTATTTAGCAAAACCGTATTCCTTTAATTTTGATTTCCTTAAATTGATAGTTCCTTTTTATTTTATTTTAGCAGTAGCTATCGTCACCATGTACATATTTGTAATTGTTCTTTTTAGTCGTATACTCTTTTTGTGTAATGGGCTGCCATGGTTATATTTTGAGATAGGTTTGGTAATTCGGGGTTAGTCCTACTCTCCCGGTGTTAGCCATGCCTGGGGTTCTCAGAAACTCCTTGGAACTTATGCGACATCGGGAATATGGGATTAGGACCCAGTAGCCATGCCATATCAAATCTCAAAATTAGACCAATATGTTAGTTTAGTACACAGAGGGGCAAGTATACGCTTTTTGTGTGATTTGTATCATTATATGCTTGTATATATGTGTGATTAATTGTCATAGTCATAAGGACAGTTAAATATAAACTAACTGCTTTCCCTTTTCTTCCTCTACTTGCATGACCACTCGGGTCCAAACCAGCCCCTGTTGGGCCAAAGGCCCAATAGGACTTCTCATTCGCATTAAGATCGAGTCTATGGTGAAAAAATTGATAGTGAGGCGTGTAGAAGGCCCAGCCATGCGTGAAAATGGCCGCTAGGGGCTTGGTACGACCCTAGTTTAAATTTATTCTCATATATGTGTGATTTTATCTGTATGTATTTGTAAATGTATGCAACTCATATTATAGTGGAACTTATGGATTAGACGTCTTAGGATAACGGTTCCTACGCCGTTTAGATGACCTTAGGTCCCCAACGATTTCCAAAACCACGAAAAATCTCTATAATGGTTTTTTCGCTAAGTTAAAATTGGGTACAAAGCTGTTTTTTTAACCTAAATACGTTTTAAATCAACTTTGCGTTTTCAAAGTAAAAATGGCAAGTGAATCCAGTGCTAGCAAGTTTTAAGCTATAGTAGAAAAAGGGGATTTCTGATAAACTCTTACCATTTTTCTGGAAAAAGGAAATGAAATGTTCAACAAAGTTTTAAAGCCACAATTCAGTCTAGTACGTAAAAATTGGGGCCAATTCCCGCAAGACTTTATTAAATCAGATGGCATATACTCCCTTTATGTAAGTTTTCCAGAAACATAGTGTTTTAAAATAAGGCAAGCAAGTTTTTTTTTTTTTTTTTTTTTTTTTTTTTTTAACCAGAATTGGGCTTATGATTTTCAATAGAGCAAAAAAGAGGTGGTTTTTTTCACCATGCCCTCTCTTTTAAAAACAAACCCCTTATCCCCTTAATAAATTTGGGTCAAATACAGGGCAAAAGGTGAGTCTATACAACCAAAGATATACCACCTCTTAAAATAGGAAAACACCTTTTCATATAAAAACCGTTGTAACATAAAGAATTCCGGATAAGATTGAACGTATTAAGACGGATCAACCCTAGACGGAGTGTGAGTATAAGCATGAATCATAACCACTTTCTTTATAAAAATCCCCCCAAATATATATTCCTTATATAAAGGAAGACTATTTGTATTCGGATATTATAAGTCTGAAACTACGATACCCTATATATAAAGGGGGTATGTTTAAACTTCTTTCCAAAAAATGATATGTAAATAAAAAAAATGACAGTTTCATTGCGAGAGTGAACCCAAAATAGACAAATTAGGCAAATACTCATACTTTGGAATTCGAAGGTCAACCGTATATTACGGATCCTTAATACTGGGGTGCCTAACACCTTTCCCAGGGAATCATCAGAACCCTTACCAAGAACTCTGAATTACGAAGGTTTTTTCACAGTATTTGAATAAACCCTTCAAAACTGGTTATCCTAATTTCCTAAAAATTAGGTGGCGACTCTTTTAAAACAAAGTCCGAAAGAGCACCAACGACTACGCAGTAGCCTTTTACACCTAAACCCGCGTAAAAAAATGAACCGTTAAAGATGGCGACTCTGCTGGGACTGACTGGTTCTAACCATAAGGACTCAAAAATAGTATGAGTTTCATTTGCCTTAAGTGTCTATGTGTTTACTTCCTTGCAACTACTAACTGTCATTACATGCATATCATAACTCCGCCGTTCTTGGCATTTATTTTACACTTTGTTCCAAAGACGACTTCTGATACACTCAAGTTACACCTTTTAATGGCATAACGCGGATGCTGTCAAATATAGCAACCCAACAAGGTTGGGGTCGAATCCCACAGAGAACAATATGTAGACGTTTAAGCAGATTAAGAATTATCACCAACAACAACTAGGCCGAACGCATTAACGGTGGTTTTTAAATATGGTTTTGAGAAAATACGAAAATATAAAATCTCATCTAGAAAGCAAGTAAATTGATCAATGGCCACAAGAATGGAATAAAGGAAACTACTTCTCAAGTAACGATCCAATATATTTCACGAATTATAGATAATGGTAATATTATGTTAATTATCCTTGGATAATGACTCTAAATAACTTCTCCTGAAGATTAACTAGACTACCTAATTGAATATCCCTAAAGCAATTAGGAGCATTAAGAACACCCGACTATGGCTACAAGTGGTATCGCCTATTCCTAGGTCAATTTCCATTAGATGAGGGTTAACACCCCAAATTCACGTTAATTATTCTATCCCAACCCCGTTCTTCCTCTTTCGAGTTTCAAACAAAGTAAATGGGCGAGTCCTAGGGTTAGCCACACCCTTGAGAAACATTGAAGAACAAGAATAATTAAAATAACAATAACTTACTTGATTAAAAATAACGTCAATCAATAAATAGGCACAACAAGAATTTCAATCTCAATTGTCACCAAGAAATTTCCATAAACAAGGTTTGAATAAAAGAAAGAAAATATACGTAGGAACCCTAGCCTCCAAACTTGTGTTTTATGCCAAAGATAATTTTACAATGCTCTGAGTTGGCTTTTATAGGAACTGGAATAGAAAAAATCGTCAAAATCTAAGTTTTGCTCGGACTGGGCCTGAAAACCTTCAGCGCGAATGCGCCACATGGCAACGCGAACGCGTGGATGACGTCAGCACCACTGCTCTTCTTCAACCCGATCACATGACACACGGGCGTGAAAGCGTAGAGTGACCGACTCGCGTGGGCGAGATCGCTTACAGTACCTGCGCGAACGCGCAGGCTTAATTTCCAACCAGAATCTCCAGTTTTTCCAGTGATCAACTCTTTTTCCTCTTTTTCGCTTGTTTTCCACACTTAGGCTCTAGCGACCTCGTAATACCTGTAATATAATAAAAACACGTAAAAATAACAAAAACTTGCTTGAAACACGAGTAAAAACCGCCATTGAAAGCATTAAATGTGACGTAAATATGCGGCACATCTACTTCGCGAAGCATGCGGTCGTTCCTTCACTATAAAACCAACATTTTCTCTTGGAACCGTTATGAGCCGGGGTTGCAATGCGGTCGTCCAACAGCCCTAATGGTTCAGCCCCAGTTGTCCGCTCGGGTTCCCGGTCATTTTTGAAAAACCACTCTAGAAAAACTAGGATAGAGCTAAGCCAAATCTCTACTGAGCTAGAGCATTTATACCTAGACGGGCCTTGGGTATCTCAAACCTACCTAAGGCCCATTAAGAGTGACTACCCCGTGTTCGGACGGTCTATGACCTGACAAACATCGCATCTCACTTATGTGCTATGTGGAAACATGTTTGTGCCTATGTGATGAACCATTGAACCTATGGGGACGGGGGGAATGTTAACCGTATTTTGTTTTGTAGATGGAACGAAGAATTCTTTTTGACATCGTCATTGAGGCTCCAGAGTTTTTGAGGGCCTAGTATGAATGGTTGGGGGATACTCACCAGAGAACGATCAACTGCACTTTGGGACACTTGCCCTCTATTATGGCAATGAAAGGTCGGCCGGAGCTGATAGAGGTATTGGCGAGGTATTGGGATTATAAAGAAACACTGTTCCATTTCGGTAATATTGAAATGAATCCTACCCTAAAAGAGATTAGAGAAGCTATAGACAGTAATGGAACCTGTCTGAGAAGGTGACACAAGCCGGACCACTATCTGTTGTTTCCACACAAGCCCACCGTCAGCCAGATTATGAGATTTCTTGCTTTGACCGAAGCGTCTTAGGAATAAGAGCCCACTATAGCCTTCAGGGATCTATACCACAGGTTCGGAGACGTCACCGGATACACCCTATATCAAAGAGAATTCAGGAGCCGAGAAGAGTGGGAGGCCACTAGACCTTTATATTAGCCTTCGTCATATCCTTGTTAGGCATTATGGTTTTTCCACAAGATTAATCATTGGCCATAGACACCAAGGTGATATACCTAGCCCATGCGATCTTCCACGGGATAACCAAAGATTAAGAGACGAGGTATTTTGACCTAGCACCCATCATATTGGCTGACATCTTCCTAGCTCTAGACAAATGCCGAAATCATTTTCACTACTTCTAAGGGTGCAATATGTTGCTCCAATGGTGGATCATCAAACACCTTAACATGGCCAAAGAGGTTCAGGGTTGAAGTCGACAGAACCGGATAGATCGCCTCATGAATTACTGTCTAAATCTCGGGTTTATAAAAATTTCTAGGCTAAATTCTTCACCGACTTGACTGAAGATCGGATCTGTTGGATGTTCCATGATTTTATATCCGAGACTGTGGTAGTCCGAGGCAAGAATTGCCCATTTGTGACACTAGTTGGGGTTCGAGAAGTTCGCCCTTACTATCTGTCCAGGTTTTAAGACAATTCGGCAGGAGGCAAGTGATCCTTCAGGTAAGAAACTCTGAGCAGTTCATCATTGAGCACACCGAATAGAAAATCAGGCACGCGGGGGTGATCCTTAGGAAATGAAATGGCCGTGCAAGCTGGGGCCCAGATACTCTAGCTCTAACAGGTTTGAAGCAAGATGCGACCCCGGGTATTGTGTATGGCTACGGGGACACTTTGCTCTCACACCTGCACCAGAGCCCGCACCTCCCCAGGAAGCCCAAGAAGAGGAACGCATGAAAGAATGCTTAGAAGGTACAAACGAGCATTTGGCTAGAATCCTGGAAGAAACAGACTCAAAGGATTATCAGAATGGAGCTCTATTAAGAACGCCTTCGTATCCAGACTACCCTTCGAAGGGTCAAGAAGGCCAGAATGAGCCAAGCCTCGACATCAGTTGCCGGAGGACCTCCTTGATTGCTGATTTTCCTTTTTTTTTTTTATATATATGGGCCCTATGTCGGCTTTTGTCATCACTTTTGTAATCCCTTTGGGAAAGATATTACTATTATTATCAATTATGATGGCCTTTTTCGAGGCAATGGTTCACCTTCACAAATGGCACCTACATGTTTCAAACAACTTAAAAAGCCTTGACTCAAGAGACCTCAGCAACGTGAGTAGTATAAATGCCTATAAAGTACATACTTATCTGCTACGTGCTTCGCATGCTTACATGCTATATGTACAAACGTGTATTGAGCTTGGGTAAAATTAATCTAATAATCTAAACCATATACCCGAAAGAAAAATCATGAGGTTTGAAATTACCCGAACTTATCTCCACTAAAGGTTGACTTGCAATGGCGAACCAAGGTGGGCAAGAAGCAAAGACTCCGGGAGAGACAGCTGAGATGCTACGAGGAAAAGTGCTGCAAATGGAGAAAGTTTGAAGAGGTAGACGGGTTACTGGACATGGTTGGGAACCCGCCGGAGGGCATACCCCAAGAACGATACGAAAATGTCCCTGAAGAGGTGAGGGAATCCTACTAGAAAGAAGACCTGTAACACCTAGAGGAGGAGCCCCAGAGGGAACGAACGAGGAACAAGGGGCCGGTTCAGACCCATGAGTTCACACCGGACCCACAGAAAGAACAACCGGAGGAGGAAGAAGAGCTGGAGGGAGAAGAAGAGGAACCGGAGGAGGAAGGAAAAGGGCGTTAAGACATAGAAGAAACGAAGCCTATCGACATAGAGGCCGAAAGAGGGGAGAACCCATTGGAAATTTTCTCCGAGTTCCAAGGGAATGACGCGGACGACGAGTCTGGTTATTATGCCCCCACTGAGGAAGGAATAGATTTCTATGCGCCTTCGCCTATGCTGATGCCTGCCACCTCTACTGTGGCTTCAGAGAACTTTGGAAGGGCAAATCTCCCTACGCCAGCTCCATGGAACATAAGCCTTTAGAGCTCGATCTTCTCCATTCAGAGTAGCTCCATTGCCCGTCACTAGTAAGGAGGTATTTAAGAAAATAATTGCCGCTGGGATGGATTGCACCACTAGGGCTAGATTACCGGTCCCTGACTTGGTATATACCTACAAAAGATGCCCGTTTCATCTCAATTAGGCAGGGCAAACCTTGAATGAGTGTCTGCCATTAAGAAGGAGGATTGTTAGTCTCATAGAAGATAAGATCATCGGGACTTTATGGGGGCCACATACCTTGCTGGTCCATGACCCCATCACCCCACGAGGTGGAGTTAAACCCGAGACCCAAGTATGGCGGTACAATTTCACAGTTTTTGAGGAGTCATATGCTCGCCTCTTCTCAACTTTGGCTTCATTAAAAAAAATTAGGCCCGTGGAACCTGTCTACGAGCCCGCACTATTAGGAGCTAACAGAAACAAGTTCTGCCTGGACCATACTGGAACCAGGGGGCATGATATTGAAGGGTGCCATGCTTTCAAGCTTGAGCTCAAAAATATGATCAGGACCGTACGATATCGTCCTCGCTCCCACCATGGTTCCGGCGAAGAAAGATTCGACATGAGAACGCAAGCTCTTGGGACACCTTGCAGAAACTATACTTTTGGGTAGATATTAGGTGTCCTGTCTTTTGCACAAATGTTACCCCCACCCTCATAAAAATGTAAAGGAACTGCGCCGACCTAATATCCCAATGGAGGGATATGCGGGAAGCCCTAGTCGGGCCTGGTCTGGGGATATCTATAACTAGGATTAGTCAAAGAATATTTAGGAAGAAATGTATATCCTTCATTGTAATCTAACTACGTAGGGCCTGATTTCCCACTGTGGGATACGTAGGCAGTCTATGTAAGACTCGGTCTCATCCTGCCTCAAATTATGAATTCCCCATTCGCTTAGATGACAAGCCCAAAAGGTTCGCCGTGGTAAGTCAACCGCGAGGCCATCAAACCAAGATCCACTCGAACATAAAATCCCACGATATCCAAAGACTTTAAAACGTCGGATCAAGAATACCCAAGCTTCAATATACAACATTATATGCTATTTGTGCATTAAATACCTGTATGCGATGTGCCGCCTTTATGTTTGGTGTGTGGAAACTAACTTTCTTTACCGTTGAGTTATTCTTATCTTATAGAAAGAGGCCAATTAGTGTGAAATTGAAAGCTTGCATATTTCACAAGATCCAAAGCCGCTTTAGCATCCCTCTCCGACAAAGGAAAGGACAAAATGATCGGTACTCCCGAAGAAACAAGAAATGAGCTCGCTCTCCGCAACAGGGACAACCAGGACTCTCAAGAGGCCACATTCCAGGAGGATGTAATTGCAACATTGTTAACTACCGTCATTACTCTCCAAGAGAATGTAGCCAGAAGGGAAGCAACCATCGTAGAAAAGAATGCCTCCGCCGAAGGAAGAATGCCCCCTCCTCCCTTTCCCTCGTTAAGCTCTACAGTGCTCGGTCATTTTCTCGTCTACCCACCAGGAATCGCGCCCCCTCCACTGAACATCGCCAACTCGAACCATGCTGGTCCCTTTTACTGTACGCCACCACCGGTTAAAAATGCTCAAGTCCCAGGGACCACCCACTCAATCCCCTCGTACCAAGTCCCTCAGCCGGCATTCTTAAATCCGACAAACCAAACACACGCATTGGCCCTGCCTGCTGGGCAAAACACCACTATCCCGTTCAACCATACCACCCCTCAAGTATCCTTCTTCACTCCCAACATCCCAATTGAATCCTTTTCGAAACAAAAGGAATTAGACCATTACGAGGAGATAGAAAGGATTTGGAGGGCTGAACAAGGCGTGCTGGAGAAAGATATGAGAGAAAGATGGAGGAATTATTTGAAAGGTCCAACAGGTCCATAAGAAAGGTGACGGGCCTAAAATATAACGACTTATGTATGCATCCAGATCTGGACCTGCCCGAAGGGTTTAAAATCCTAAAATTCAAAATGTTCAACGAGACAGGAAACCCCAAAGCCTACCTCCTTTCATACTGCGACCAGTTAGTCGGAGTAAAAAGTAACAAAACCTTGATCATGCGGTTATTCAGTCGTACCTTGACCGGTGAGGCCACATAATGGTTTGCCACACACAACATGTGCTAATGGCTCCGCTAGGAAGACGTGGAAGAGTCTTTCATGGAAAGGTTTCGGTTCAATATCGAGACCGTACCGGACCGCTACTACCTCAAGAAGGTCAAGCAAAAGTCAACAGAAAACTATAAAGAACTTGCCAATAGACGAGATGGAGGGCCGAAGCGGCCCGTGTGCAGCTGCCAATAAGCGAGGGAGAACTCGTTTCCTTATTCATCAGGTCATAGGAGCCGAATTTCTATGATAAGATGTTGTCCATGACCGGAAGGCCATTATCTGAATTAGTAAAAATGGAAGAGGACATAGAAGATGGACTCAAATCTGGAAAGATCATCAGTATTTTCAACAAAGCGTCTGGGCAGGTTGCTGCGGGAATCTTCCGCAAGAAGAAAGAGGACGTGGTAAGTACATCTCATATTTCAAACCAAAATCCAAAAGGGCTGTCACCTTCCCACCAAGCTCCACCCCTTTTGAATTACTCTACCCCTTCATACAGCTCAGCACCCGTGTATTACATACAACCAGCTTTTACCACCGCTGTACTAGTGTACGCAGCTCCGCCCAGTGTCTGTGTATCCGTCTCTGCTTACCAACCACCACAACAACAAACATACAAGCCACCACCCTATAAAAATTATCGTCCACCACAAAATAACCCCCACAAGCCTATCAAATCCAGAATTACTTAAATGTTACCACCCCAACGTACAACGCGCCACGTCCAAATTTTTGAGAAGAAACACCGCCAGGGGAATTCACGACGCTTCTCGAACCAAGGGCTGATCGCGAGAGAGGGCCGCCGACCGTGGCTAATTCGAAAAGCCCCGCCAAAGCTAGCATGGAGTGCTCCTGCTCTACAAGGCCGAACAAACTTGTGCCAACTACTCAGAAGGGGTCGGGCACAGCACAGAGGATTGCATAAACCTAAAACCAAAATATAGGATTTGATCGACAAAAAGAAAATCGTCTTGGAAACTACCGGCCCTAACATAAACACGAACCCGCTACCAAATCATGGAAATGACGGAGTCCATATGATAGAAAGGGATGAAGACTGGGAAGCTTGTGGAATGTTGTCTCCTAGAATCACCAAGTATCTAGAACAGACGGTTACTTCCCTCACCCTCCAAGAACAGCTTAAATTCAAGGTCTTGATCCCCAGTCCGAGAGCTCCCAAGGTTACACCCATGTTCAGGATCTTGTTCCTGGCACCTGTGGTAGCCCAAGTAGCACAATAGATTGCGCATGACCTCAAAAAGCCAATCACTACGCAGGTATCAATGACCTAAGGCATGACTCGTTCAGGAAGGTGCTATACTTCTGAAGAACTGGCTCAGAACGCCACAAGAAAAGAGAATGCTCAGAAAATGGCAATAACCAAAAGAGAGACCGAAGATTTCTGGCGGCGCTTGCAGCCCAAAGATTATTCCATTGTTGAGCACCTGAAAAAGACACCGACGCAAATCTTAGTATTGTCATTATTGGCTAGCTCGCCGTCTCATAGGCATGCCCTCATGAAGGTATTGGATGATACACACGCACCAGCAGGAACGAGTGGTGAGGATTTGGTCGGGCTAGTGTCCTATATCATTGGGGAGCATAAGATCTGCTTCTCTAAGGAAGAACTGCTCGTCAAAGGGACATCCCACAACAAAGCCCTCCATATCACCCTAGAATACCATGACAAGGCTGTAGGAAGGGTACAGGTGTATAACGGGTCAGGCCTCAATATTTGCCCTACAACCACCCCGACCATGGCCCGACATAAAAGATCCGCCGAGAGCGGCGACGAGGGATTCGATGGATGTTTATGTGATTCTTTAGGAGAGGTTGATCTATAGATCCGAGTCGGGGCCGCCTCAACAGCGCCGAGTTTCGGTGTCATGGCACATTGGTACCTGACAACTCTTGGGAGAAGCCGGATCCACTTCGTCGGTGCACACCATCAAGTCTGCACCAGGAAATAAAATTCGAATGACAAGGGCAGGAGATTGTAGTAGCAGCCGAGAGGGATATTCAGAAGCATCCTTACAACACCGTTCCCATGACGGAACGGGATCCTTATTTCGCCAACTTCCATATAGTGGAATACGTAGGGGCCACACATGCTGAAGAAGAGGTCGGCAGACCTATGCCGGTAGTCACAAAATGATCGCCTTTACCATGTTGAGAAGCGGCATTAAAATGGGAAAAGGCTTAGGAAGAACTCTCGGGGAATAAAAGAGCCTGTGCCAATCCCTAAGGAGAACTACTACCTCGGTCTGGGGTATACCCCTAATGAAGATGAGATCTCGAAGGCAATCAGGAGAGAGCCTAGAACAAGGAAACAACCTCATCCAATCCCGAGTCTCTACAAGTCATTCCCCAGAAAGATGTCGATCTTTGAAGAAAGGCAGAAAACCTCGAATCAACACATTCCCGAAGAGGGATGCTACGCGGTCGTTGAAAAAAGTCAGGAGGCACCCAACATATATACGCAGTCTAAGGCTGGAAAAATGCCTGAATAATTGGACATCCAGCCCTCTCTTGGCTCCTCGATAGGGAGATGGGCTTTTCTTGAAAAACAAAAATCTTTTGCTAAAAATGGCAACATCAGCTGAGTCCCGAATGATCACCCCTTTTTCTAAAAATGTATTTTTACATAAATGGCCCGACGTTGTTCCGGGCCAGGACCACAGTTGTAATCGGTTGCCTTTCGAATTAATGAAAGCCTCGCAAATCACTACCTTTTACTGATTAATAATAATTGCTTTTCTTACTGACTAGGTAATAACAACCGATAATAAGCCTAATGTTACTTCGCCTCGCTTTTTCAGTAATAACCATAATAAAATGACAAACTGTCATGACATGTCACGAAATGAACGAAGAAAGTGACTAGCAGGAGTACGAGGAGTACGATGAATTTACAATGATGCCAGAAGGGCTGGTAGAAGAGTTAGAAGAATTGGAAGAGAAGAAGAAGCCAAATATGGATGAAACTGAGGTAATCAACTTCGGTGACGAAGAGAATGTTAAAGAGACACGAATCACCGCTCACTTAGGAGCCTCACAAAGGGAAGAGCTCATAGCTTTGTTAAAGGAATATGTGGACATATTCGCTTGGTCATACGCGGATATGCCAGGGCTAAGCACTAAAATAGTAGCCCTCATATTGCCCATCAAAGAGGGGTTTACCCCGGTCAAATAAAGAACGCGAACATTCAAACCAAATATGAGTATCAAGATAAAGGACGAAGTGAAAAACAGATCAAGTCAGGAATAGTGGAAGTAACATCCTACCCCCACTTGGGTGGCCAACATAGTGCCAGTACCCAAGAAGGACGGAAAGATCCGAATCTACATAGACTACAGAGATCTCAACCGGGCCAGCCCGAAAGATAATTTTCCTCTCCCGAATATCCACTTCCTGATAGATAACTGTGCCAAGCACGAGCTGCAATCATTTGTGGACTGTTTCACCGGGTACCACCATATACTCATGAATGAAGAAGACCGCCTTTATCACCGCTTGGGGAGTCTATCATTACAGGGTAATGTCGTTCGCCCTCAAAAACGTTGATGCCACAAACATGAGAGCCATGACTACCCTATTCTATGATATGATGCATCGAGAGATTGAAGTCTATGTGGACGATGTGAAAAGAAAGCTCGGACCACGCCATACACTCGCATGTTCTTCGACAGGCTTCGCAAATTCAATTTGAAGGCGAACCACAAGTGCGCATTGAAAGTCTTAGTCGAAAAGTTGTTTGGATTCATAGTCAGTTGCAGGGGCATTGAACTAGATCCTACCAAAATCAAAGCGATTCAGGAATTTTCACCGCCCAAAACGAAGGAGAAGGTCATGAGTTTCTTGGGAAGGTTGAACTACATTGGGCAGCTCATAGCCAGTCCACCGTGATCATGGAGCTAATCCTTAAATTTCTCAAGAAAGACACTCCCACGAATTGGACGGAGGAATTCCAAGGGGCATTTGACAAAATCAAAAGATATCTCTTCAAGCCTCCCATCCTGGTGCCACCCAGGCAAGGGAGTCCTCACTTAATGTACCTGTCGGTATCAGAGAATGCTTTTGGTTTCATGCTGGCCTAGCATGAAGAAGAAGGCAAAAAGGAACATGTCATCTTCTATTTGAGCAAGAAGTTTACATCCTGCAAGGCGCGGTACACACTCATAGAAAAGACTTGTTGCGCTCTGACTTGGATCATTCAAAAGCTGAGGTATCGATGTTCACCACCCACCTCATATCCCAAATAGATCCATTGAGATACATTTTTAGGCAACCAATGCCCGTGGGAAAGTTGGCTAAAGGCAATCAAAAGACATGCCATAGCCGACCTGCTAGCAAATGCCCCGTCAACGACGAGCTTGAGTCTTTACGAACTTTCTTCCCAGATGAGCAGGTACTAGCTATGGAGGAAGAGTTGACGAAACCATACATAGGGTGGAGACTGTTCTTTGACGGAGCGGTCAATTACAAAGGGTCAGGCATCGAGGCGGTATTGATATCGGAGACAAAACAACACTATTCGACGGCCGCGAAGCTCAAATTCAGGTGTACTAACAATATGGCAGAGTATGAAGCATGCGTTCTCGGCCTCAAGATGGCGTTGGACATGAACATACCGTAGCCGGTTGCAATCGTGGATTCGATTTACTCATAAATCGTAAAAATGAAGTTGGGTGACCAAAAACGATAAGATAGTCCCGTATGTGAATTTGGTGCAAAGACTATATGGGAGATTCAAGAACATCGATTTCAGGCATACCCCGAGGGCCCAAAATGAGTTTGCGGACGTATTAGCTACAATAGCCTCCATGATCCAGCACCCCAAAAGTGCTCACATCGACCCTCTGGAGATCACGATAAGGGAAGAACAAGCTCACTGCGCCCATGTCAAGGCCTAGCCGAATGGCCGACCATGGTGCATCGACATCAATACATACTTGTAGAAGAGATAATACCCCCCCCCCCAGAGAGTTGAACAAATCAAAGAAAGACCATAAGAAGACTGGCCAACGATTTTTTCCTGAACAAAGAAGTATTGTACAAAAGGACGCCCGAACTACCTTTCTCAGATGTGTGGATGCTGTTGACACCTAATTTTCACCGCATAAAACATATTTTTTTAATTTCCATAATTCCCAAGTCCAACACGGGGTGAGGATGTCCTTAGAAAATTAAAGAAATTCAAAAATCCCCAGAAAAGTGCAAAAGTTGATATTTAATTATTATTTTTTCATAAAAATTAACAATTATAGGAATTACGAGTTATTTACTTTCACAAACGTGATTTGAAAGGAAGATACGCATCCTGTTCCATCTAGCTCAAAAAAATTATTAATTAAAACGACGTATGAATTACGGTACTCTTGGCCGCATTTTTCACATTTTAAATATTGCTAGGAACTATGTCGATCTTAGGCTTGTTTTCAAGAATGTATTTTAAAGGTACGTATTTTAAATCTTGTTTTCGTCCAAAGATATTTTACGGGGAAGTTTTAAATGAATATGTTTTTAAAGAATATGTATTTTTTTTTAAATGAGTACATTATTTAGGAAAAGTGCTTTCATTAAAAGGAGGGGTTAATTTAAACCTTTTTTGAAACTTAAAAGGGGGGGGGGGGGGGTGTATATATAACAGCTGACCAAAGTTACAAATGAGCAACTTCAGTCCCCATTTGTTCTCTGATGCTTCAATGGCGATTTGAGGCGATGCGATTAGGGTTTCTTTTGTCCTTTCATTTCAGCTATTTACTTGGCTATCTCGCGATAATTTCTTGGGGGTTTTATCCCCTGAGTTCACTGATTTCGAAATGGTTTAATTTCTGTTCTAAGCAATTTTTAATCCTAACCGTAAGGGTGTTACTCGCGATTTTGCTCGTGCCATGGTTGCCATGGACAGAGGTCTCTGAACCTGCTGTTATCTTGTCCCTATGGCACCCCAATGATAAAATTCGTAGGGGGAACCCCTTCTATGCAATTAGGACTGAGATATTGCATAGATTGTTAGCTGTTATTATACTACTTGAACGTTATTGTGTATTATTTTGGCTGTTTGTGTGACTCATTGTACTATTCCTAATTTTTAGGGGTTTTTTGTATATGAGTTGTGCTGAATTAGGATAAAGGTAGTATGGGTAGTACAATTCGGTTGCAATTGGATTTGTCTATACTTGTTTTTGAATTTTAAGGCTGCGTTTGGGGATTTTTTGGGGGCGGGGGTGGTGGGGGGGGGGGGATTCAGTTTTGGGAAAGTTTGTTCATTCCCAATATGTCCCTAGAACCCTAATGGCTCCCTATAAATAGAAGGCATACATGCGACTTTTAAGGGGCTGGTTTTTTTTCTCTTGCCTAATATTGCTCTGAAAAATCCTAAGTTATACACTATATACTTTATATATACATATCCTAGATATAAAGAGATACTAAGAAATCAGCATATACTACTTATAGTCCACTAAATATACACTACTATCTTCTAAATATACACCTATTATATAAGAATTCAAGAAAAAGAAAGGCTATTTCTAAGGTCATCAAGTGTTGGTGTTTGAAAGTTGGCTAATTTCGCTCCTCTTTGATCTTTAGGTTGCCCTCTAAAAAGGTAATTCCTTGTTCTTTTACCTTCACTTGCTTTACTGATTTTTGATGTATGTTTCAAGTTTACTATTTTATTGATATGTGATGTTCATATGTCTTGTTTAGTCCTGTTCATGCATATCTGAGGCAATATGAGCATAAATGGTAGACTAGCCTTTGTTCTGTGGTAAAAAATGTGAAAAGGTGCTAGGTTGGTATGTGTCATGTCATGTTTGCTCTGTTTTCATAATCTATGGAGGTTTATAAGGTTGATATTGAGTAGTTTTATCTAGTCTAAAGGCTGCTTGAAGTTAATAACTGCTACAATATATAAAATAGGCTTTAAAAAATTGGTTCTCTATATATTTGATGTTGTATGGTCATACAATACAGTATTATGCTTGTTCAAACTGTCCAATTATAAGCATGCCCTTTAAACTCTGTGCAAAAAATTCTTTTCTATAAAATATGCCTAAGTTAAGGTTGGTTCTATGTCTGGGATTTTATGTTAACCAAAGAATCATTTAGAAAAAGCAAAAGTTTTAAAGAATCACTGATGTTGTAGACTTTTGTGGCTTGTAGTTTTCATTTTGAAGTTGTTTCTACCTAATGTGTGTGGGTTTATGTGTATATCTTATTTTAAAGTTGGCTCATAAGTGCTATATTGTTTTGTCAAACCTAAGACTAAGCTAAAATTGGCATGTGTGATCTCTAGAAGTCAAGATGAGGCCCTAGCTAGCTTAAGAGTTTTAAAATAAGTTGAAGCTCCCTTTGTAGTTGACTCTATGATTCTGGAATACTGATAATGTGATGTTTATGTCTTTGAGGTTACTATCTTGCCTAGATCATGTGGGAAATCTCTTGTTTGAATCATTTCAACCTTAAAAACTACTAAAGAAGCACACCTCTTAACTCTTTTGGGTTAAAACAAGTGTTGTTTTGTCTAAAATACTTAAGAAATTGACTTACTAATTGACTTATGGGTTATAGGCATTACTTGTGTCACCTTATCTTTGTTCTTTCTGGAAATTAATGTTGGGGAGGGCTAAGGCTATGAGGGTTATGAAACCAATCTTGTTTCTGTCACTTATAGGTTGTTGCCTGGTTGAATATTTGTTGGTCACCCTTTCTGTGTTGGATTTTTTTTTTTTTAATGAACACTTATAGCTTGAACCCCTTCCTTTTTTGTTGTAATCATCTGAGGTTTAAAAGATCAATCCTAGAACTATGCCTCTATGTTACTATCTCTGCGTAATATAACTAAAATGAACATTGTTTTGGCTAAGCTTTACTAATTTAAGTCTAATTATATGATCTTGGCAACCTTTATGCCCTAACTGGTGTCTTAAATCATTTTAAAACTCGAAATTCGTAACATATTACTTTATAAGATAATTCTGAGAATGTATCATAGTCTTTTGACATTGTGTGCATTTGTTATGTAACGTCTCATACCTACTTGTTACTTGTTAGTTTCAAATAGTTTTAAAATGAATAAATGGACCTTGTTTGAAAAATGTTGAGTGTGTCTGTATTTAGTTAAGTTTGCATCACTCATTGACCTCTGTAGCTTATTTTAAAGAAGAGGACAACTTAAAAAATGACTCACTTAGGATTGTTGTTGACTGACTCACAAAGCTAAAATGAACTTAGCTGTTGACTTTGATTCACCTTGTTGTCTACTATACTCTGAACATTGTTAAGACTTATCATGGCTAAGTGTTTGCTATACTAAATACTCCTATGTTTAGTTGCCTTGTATAGGTAGTCTTTATGTCCTTAGACCTGTTCATTGTTCACTGAATCCTGTTTGACACCTGAACTTCCATCTAAAACTAAAACTTTGCATCAAAATTGAATCCCTGAGGTTCTTGGCATTAAAACTTCAAGAAAAAATGGTTTTAAAGAATTAAGAATGACACTCAGCACTACTGGTTTTCTTTGAAACTGCACTTGAGATCATTAGCTTAGGATAAGTGTTGTGTCTAATGTTATGCTTGCTTAGAGGACTCATATGCTATCCCTACTGCCATTAGACTCATTCCTCAAAACTGCACCTTTATGGTCTTACATTGTCTATGTTGTCACTCTTACTTGTAAACATTGGTCACCTATGCTACACCCTTCCTTTGTGGTTCATTTGAAGAATCTGAGATGGCCTCATGTCTATTCTTGTCCCCTATTTGCTTGTTTGACATTGAACCATGCCTGATACATTATTGAAGGACTTAAGATAGCATCATGCTCCCTTTTGCTCATGTAGGGGCCTGTTGGATACTATTTGGATTTCCATCTGTGTTTTTTGACTTATTTGTGTAGTTCTAAAAATGAGATAAGTTAGACCATCTTTTGAGACTCTGTTAGTGTCTCCCCCCATAAGATTCATTATGTGTTGAGAGGATATTTGTGATTAGCTGAGACTACCCTATGAGCATGTTGGACCTTGGCTAAACTTGGAAACCTGGGAGTATTGATGAACTCTTGGTTTGCATTACCTGATGCCCTGAGCTATTTAAACTAAAATTAGCTTGAAAATGACTTTAGATCTATTACTTACTATTATGACCTTTGGATGAGTGCAGATTAGTATAGGATTGGTTCCTGGCATTGATTTAGTTTGATCCTACATTCATGTTAAACCCGTCATGCTCTTCCTAATTGTGCCACTGCTATCTTTTGAGTCTTAAACACTTGTTATACCTTGCATTAAGTAGCCCCTACATTGCTTGAAACTATCTATCGGCTTTCCTCTTGATCACTGAACTTTTTCTGAGTCATTCTTGCTTTAAATATGTTGAGAAGTTAACATTGAGGCTGTGTGTTGTAAGGAGTTGACTGCCTGTTTGTAATAACTTCTACTGATAGTTGAGTGTTTAAATATAAGATGGTGGGGATTACTGGGAAAATTTAAAGCTTTTTATGTGATTTGTATGTGGTATCTTATAGCTTATTTGAATAGAATATATAGTGTATATCAAGTATATGTGGAGGGTATGCCCCTTGTGAAGGTTTTGCTCTTCATTTTCAGTGGTGTACTAATGGTATATCGTGTATATCACACCCTTTACACTTAGAAAATTTAAGATGAAAATTGAGTAGTATACTAGTTAGTATATCACGTATACTACGACTTTAACACTTAGAAAGATTTTGAGAAAGAAAAGAATGTGGGCCTGTCATTTGTTGTTTGGGCCTGTTACTTGCATTACTCATACTTGAGTTACTGTCATTATCTACTTTGGGCCTTTTGCATGTTTGGGCCACATCGATTAGTTAGCGCTGTTGGTTATTATTAACGGGTCAGGCCCAATAAAGTTGCAATTCATTTTTTTTACATTGTAATAGTTATTGTAGCCTTTTAATTGTTGCACTTAGTTTAATTTATGGATGTATTCTAATGTCATGTATACCCTTGTTTCTTGTCCACCCAAAACCCATTGGTGGGCTTCCATAAGGCCCACCAACTTTCCTAGATTGAGTCGACCTCAAATACGGACGGGCAGTGCATATGGAGCATACGTTAGACTTAAAATTGTATTTTCACTTCTTCTCTTGGGCTTGGTCGGCCCAAGTCCCTCAAACTTTATATTGGTGCCTTTAAATTGTGATTATATGAGCTTTAAATTTCATATTGGAACCCATATTATTAAACCATTCATTAGAGTTGCCTAAAACGATTTTCATTAGCTAATTAACCTAAGTCTAGTATAAAATTGAAACTGGACTGCTTTGGACTATCAAAGGACTAAATATGCCTGATTTTGAAAAACCTGTGGACTAAAATTGACATTTCTGGAACTTCTGGGGCTGGACTGATGCAGATTGTTTTGGAACTTTCTGGATTGATTTAATAAAATTGAGACTTGTGCAAAATTTGTATAAAATTTATAAAAAAATAGATTAAAACTTGTATAAAATTGGATGATTTAATTAAGTAGATTACGGTTTATATACGAATACTATAGTATGCCAAAACTATTTTATAAAACTATTTTCAATATTTAAAACGCTCTTTTTCTTCAAAACCTTTTTGTGTGGACTTACGTAGAGTCCTACCTAGGCTAAGAGCCTTCGGGTATTAGCCTAGGTGTTCAAGTCCAACAGGCACGATCAATTTTGAGCAAAACTATACTTCGACGATTTCTTAAAAAATGAATTTTTGCATGTAAATGACACTCTTTTATTGCAGAAATCTAGACTTAAGCAATTTTTGTCAAAAAATAATTTATAATCACAAGGCACACTATTAGAACTCATAGGTAAACCGCGATTGAGCGGATCCTCAATACCGGGGTGCCTAACACCTTCCCTGGGAGATCACCAGAACCCGTACTCAGACTTTGATAGATTAGAGTTCTTTTAAATAAAAGTTTTAAATGAACCCTTTTCGAACTGATTTTCCTAATTTCCTAAAAATTAGGTGGCGACTCTAAAATGTGTCCTTTAGAGCACCATTAACTGGTTGGTGAGTTTTTCTGACTTTCCCGATACGATTCACAACCATACTTTTCCGAGACACCTCCCTCATTTTATGAGGTGCCGGTTAAACTTAGAATTTCCAACGCCCGCTACAGACGCCGAAGAGGCTACAAAACTGCTGGGGAGGTGCACACAGGAGTATGCGGTCCTCACATGAACGGATTCGTCCTTGCAAAAAAAATCCTAAGGACAGGATACTACTGGATGACCATGGAGCATGATTCGTGCAAATTCGTGCAGAGATGCCATCAATGCCAGATACACGGGGATTTTATCAAGGTTCTTCCCACCGAGTTACAAGCGATGAGCTCACCATGGCCCTTTGTGGCATGAGGGATGGATGTCATAGGACCCATCGAGCCCTCGGCCTCCAATAGACACCGTTTCATTTTAGTCGCCATCGACTACTTTACTAAATGGGTGGAAGCCACTTCCCACAAGTCAGTGATTAAGAAAGTCGTGGCTGACTTTGTCAAAAAAAATCTGATATGCCGCTTTGGTGTATCGGAATCCATTATCACAGACAATGGTGAAAATTTAAACAGTCATTTAATGAAGGACATCTGCGCACAATTCAAGATAACCCATAGGAACTCTACCGCCTACCGGCCACAAATGAATGGGCCCGTAGATGCCGCCAACAAAAACATCAAGAGAATCCTGAGGAAGATGATCGACAATTACAGGGATTGGCACGAACAGCTGCCTTATGCCTTGTTGGGGTACCGAACGACGACCTGCACTTCCACCGGGGCAACTCCATATTTCCTTATCTACAGTATAGAAGTGGTCATACCTACATAAATGGAAATCCCCTCGCTCTGGATCATCCAAGGGGTAGAGCTGCAAGATACAGAATGGGCTAGAAATTGTCATGAACAATTGGCTATGATAGAGGAAAAAATAATGGTGGCAATATGTCACGAACAGCTATACAGACAAAGAATGTCTCAAGCCTTCAACAAGCGGGTCAGAACCCAAATCTTCCAGATCGGACAGCTCGTGCTTAAATGAGTCTTCCCTCACCAAGAAGAATATAAAGGAAAATTCGTGCCGAACTAGAAAGGTTCATACATGGTCAGGAAATTTCTCTCAGGACGAGCCGTAGTCCTAGCCGAGATGGACAGACAAGAATGGCCCAGGGCCATCAATGCAGACGCGCTTAAGAGATACTACATTTAGGATGCCATTTGCTTGTAATTGCATTGTTATTTCCTTGTAATCATATCTTCTGCTTGTATTCGTACTAGAATAGGAGAAAAACAAATTATCTATGTAATGAACTAGGGAATGACTTGACTTACATATGGTGGGATACGTAGGCAGTCCATATCAGACACAGTCGCTTTATTAGTAAAACCAAAACTATATCACTTTGTCCCGAACTACGTTCGACCTGAATTTCTGCTACGACAGGATACATAGGCGCTTTCGAGCTCGGTTGTCACAAAAGAAAAACCCATAAGCCATTAGGAAAACCCTAGAGGTAATAAAGCAAGATGGAGGCGACAAGATCGAGCTACGAAGACCGATACACAAGGACTGGCTAGTGTCAACCCCACACTGGGGTAGAATTTTTGAGAGGATCTCAAAAATTCCTATCAGGAAACAATCAACAGGGAGATAGCAAAATAAGACCCTACACTTAGGCAAAATTTTTGGGGGAACCTCAAAAATTCCCGCATGATGAGAAGTAGCAGGGGCCGCTCAAGGCAAGCCCGAACTGAGACAGAATTTTTGAAAAGGGTCTTAAGATTCTTCCATCAAGTTCGGGAATCAGCAGTCATACCTCCCGGGGGATCCGGAAGACCGCACTCAAAGTCGCATGTCATGACAAAAGATTTTTCAAAAAAAAATAACAATATATATATATATATATATATATATATATATATATATATATATATATATATATATATATATATATATAAAATAGCAAACACATATATGCGTAACAATGCGCTTTACTAGTTTGTACATAGACTTCAAAAAAAAATACACCTGTTAGTGTAAGTACGCTCCAAAACCGTCTCTAGAAATACCAAGGCCAAGAGGGTTCAGAAGGACGTCCAGAGGAGCCACCAGACGGGAGAACAATGACGCTAATTGGCCTTTTAGGAAACTCACAATTTTTCTGTGGATGCAGGTCTTAACAGGAGTAAGTGACGCGAGCTGCGAAGGTCAAATTCGGTAAGAATAACTCGTTGGACTATTATGAACACAACAAGCGAATGGGAAAGGGTACGTCCGACCAAAAGGGTAAGAAATGAACGAGCCTAAAGGCATATCATACAAGAAGGGTCGTACGAGAACAACAAATAGATACATATCCAACCGAGAGGGTCAAAATGACAAAAGGCAAGGGAGCATAACTGGCCATAAGGGTCAACAGCCAACACAACAAATGAAAGAAAGATTTTCCAGCCGAAAGTGGCCATGTCATTTCCTTTATTTACTTTCTGCATGCCGAGAGGGCCATTAGACGTTTATTTTCTGCTGCCGAGAGGGCCATTCATTCATTTATACTATCGAGAGGGCTATGCATACTATCGAGAGGGCCATTCATTCATTCATACCGCTGAGAGGGCCATCATTTTCTTGTCGCTGAAAAGCCATAAAAGGCCATCAGATTTATAATTTCCATGCACATATATCTGCAATATTTGTCATGTTTGGAAAAGCAGGTATAAAAAGGACCGGCTCACCAGATCAATCCCAGATGAATTGCGGAGCAAACGTGGAACCTTTTCTTACGCGGCCGACCAAAAAAGGTGCCCATGAGCGTCAAGCTCTCCGGCCAGGATTTGGAGGACCCCACTACCAGACTCAGCCAAGTTTGCTTGCTTTTGACTGCTTTTACTAAAAATCGCGATCAGTCGGGTACACACCGGGAAATCCGAAGGTATTCCTGCATAAGGGACATACTCTTCTCCAGCGAGTCGAACTACATGTGGCCTGATTTCCTAAGACCAAGGATATGTAGGCAAACTCAAGACCAGAGAGTCGGTCACCCTCTAACAAGTCCCTAAGAAAATCGGGCACAACACCGGTAATCTCAGGACCTTTCAATTATGCACAGGAAATCTTCAACAGAGTCGAACTACAAGTGGCCTAAATTCTCGTATAACCCGATATATGTAGGAAACCTAAAGTCCAGGGTCCGGCCACATTTGTGTGATTTACGACAAAGTTGAATGGTAGAATAAGCCGGCTCGACCAAAAATCAGGGTTAGTGAAATTTCATTGCTCAAGGATGGTCCCGTCATCCCCGAACACTGAAGGGGCAGTTATTGACACCTAAATTTTGACCTCCCGTATTTTATTTTGATTACTCAAAGCCCTTGGACAACAAATAAAATAATTTTGCACATTCGCAGAGAACCTGGATAATTTTCCATAATTATCAGTGCCATTATTTACTGTTATAAATTAATAGAGGAACCCTCGAGGCTCTATTAGTTACTCAATGGTTTTATTGGCAATTTGCAGCATTTACAACATTTTCTATAAAATATTTTTAATTTATCAACCGCAGGACAATTTCAAATAATTGTTCATTTAATTAATTCAGAAATTAAATAAAAGAAGCAGTGTATTTTATTTATCCAAGGGGTTCAAGTAAATAAATAAAATTACTATTTTACCCCTTGAGCTTTAAATTTTTCCTATTTATCTGTTTATTTTTATTTTTGACCAAAATTGTATTGACAAAATACAATTTCATTTAATTTTTGAGTTCCAACATAAATGACCTCCCCGTAATTAACCAATTCATGGTTCAAGATAAGCCAGTGTCATTTTGCAATTCTAGCCCCCTAAATAACTTTAATTGAGATGCTCAATCAATTGGCAAATTAATTAAAGTTATTAATGCAATTTAGTTTTAACTGGTAAAATTAATACCAAATTGAGACTATATTTGAAATAGTTAAATTATTTTGCAATAACCAAATAATTTGATAAAGGGAATTTCTGATTTTTGTTGCAAAGGTTATAATTGCAAACCTTCTTTTTGACTTTTGCCAATTCAGGTCATACTTGAAAAAAAATTCGATTTATTAGCTTTTTAAATAATTTGCTTTGCATAATTTGATGTCTTTTAACTATTTAGTCTTCAATTTCTCATTTTCTATTTCTATTCTATTTTTGCAATTGCCAATTTTGCCCCTACCTAGGCATATACACCTAATATACATTCTCATATGAAATGTATATCACGGACATTTTTTTTAAAATGGCAGGCCTAGATTCGTTTGGCATTAGAGGGACTTTTTAAAAAAAAATTGGGCCGAGCTCGGTCCAATTGGACCGACCCGGCCCAGATTATAATAATATACTCCCTCCATCGTGGAATAGCCTAGAAGGCTCCCACGTTTTCCGTTGCCTTCACAGGGTTAGAGGTGTATAGGAGCGTAGGGTGGTGGCGTGGGCAACTTCTCCACCACGGACCACCCCACTTGCTTGTCCCATCGCCACCAATGTTGTCATCACAGTGAAGAGAACCTCGAGCGCCCCCCCTCCCCCGGTAAGTTTGCTTCTTTTTGCTTATGTATGTTGCTCTCTTTTTCTTTGGATAGTCGTGTTTGTTGTTTGACCATTGATCTCCTCCTCCATGGAGGAGATCTTGGCCGTAGAACCTTTATCCCACATCGGTATTTCACCTAGTTGACACAGTTTGATAGAAACCCCTAGTTTCAATGCAAGAGGTCGGGCAAAATAGAGATAAATTAGCTGTAAAAACTAAAGAGTTGAAAGTATTTGCTTGAAATAGTTGAATTTTTCTCAAAAGTTTTTAAGGTTCTTCGTTTATTCGAAAACCTAGTGTTCTAAAAATTTGTGTTTTCTTTGTCATTTTGGCATTTCTGGGTTCGAGGATGGAGAAGGGTCTTCCAAGTTCAAATTTGGTCTTGGCTGTGTCAACAAAAGGTAATATTCTCTCTTGTTGTTTCCTTTTTTTTTTTTTTTAGTCTTAGTCTTTTAAATGCCTGTTCTAGTTATTTTTCAAGAGTTTGTGGCTTTGTTAGTTCATGTTAATCATATTATGGTTACCTGTGATTAGATGTTAGTATTTAGTTATTTATTTAGTAATATTGCAGTTTGTTATCTATTGTGTGTTAATATTCTTACTGTTTAGCCTAGTTCGATGTAGGCATTAGTGATATTTGGTAAGGCCTAGATTCATTATAAGCCCTAAATTTGCTGTTCTTATTTTCCTTTTGTGGCTAGGTGAATTGTGATGAAAATGAACCAATTTAGTATACTTGCCTTCTTGAAACTAGTTCAAATAGGATTTATGTTAAGTTTAGCTAAGATAATAACTTAATGGTATCTATCATGGATATTTGTTTGGTCCTGCTTGTGCTTACTTGATTAGGGTCTGGAATATTGAGATAGGTTCATGTTTCAAAATTTGGAATATCCACTAAGTTTTACTTCTAATCACTGAACTCTTTAAATTTAGTGGCTAATAATTTGAGTAGTTTGTTGTTACAGTCTAGCTTGTTTAGCAACTAGGCCCTGGGAACTATTTCTTTTGTTGATTGGCTTAGTCTAAACTTGTGTGTGTTATGTCTAGTCTACTTGATTTGTTACTTATGATGATACTCAGTTTTTGTTCATTTTGTTATAACTTGATTCACCTAAGGTCAGCTTTGGCCAGTTGAGGTTCATTGTTTGGTATAAGGGTTGTTCCTTTTTTTTTTTTTTTCAAAGCTATATTTAACACTTAGTATTTTCCTTTTCCATTTGAGTTTTATTGTTCATGTTGAAGCTCTGGCCCTCCCTCTTGAATTTGTTGTTCATATTGAGTAGATTTTGGGGAATTGCCTTAATATAGACCTATAGTTTGAACTGGATTGGTGTATTTCTAGTTAATAAATACTTCCTTGCTTCTTTTTTTTTTGTCGTCTGTTTACTTCTCTTTCCCCAAAATGGTTTACTTATTCATGAATGGTTTGGCCTCTCCAAGTGGCCTGGAATGCTTTACTCATAAGAAAAGACTATTTTTTCTATCTAAAATTACTTCATCTAGATATAATATAAGATAAAACTGAAGAAAAGAACTTGGAAATGTAAAATTGGACTCTATTTGTTACTGCATTCATTTTTTAGTTGGACTGCATTTTGGTTAAGAGGTGAAGTGTCAAACCTACTTTTGAATCATCATTTTACTAAGTATTGAGGAGTGTAATAATAGTTAGTCCAGGTCTAGTACTTAATCCTTTCTATTTGTCTAAAACTGTGTGGTGCAAAGTGGTAATTGACTTTAAAAGGGGAAGATCTTTGCTAATTTGTGTAATGATCACTTATAGTAGGCATTTTTTCTTAAAAGATTATGCTATGTGGGGTCTGTGTTACTTGTTTTGATGTTTTCCTGCTTGTCCTCTTCTAATTGTCTTCTCCTAACTTGTCTAAATCTGATAAAGCCCATCATTTGGCAGACAATCATTTAGTATGTTTTGAATCTATAAGTAACATGGAATTAAGGAGGCGTCTTAATTCACCTTGCTTAGCTTTCTTTTGTGTTATCACTTAACTAAATGAAATACTAGAGGTTAAGCAAATAGGCAGCTTGTGCCATGTCTGTTTTACTGTGTCTTCTTGTTTTTCCTTTGTGTCCTCCTATTTAGTCTGTACTTATAATATGATCATGTCTTGAGTCAAAAGTTTTGATTAAGTTTGAAAATATAAGAATCAGTCCTAGATGTTTCGATTTGCCACTGAATTTCCAAAAAGTGCTTGTTCTTTGAACTTATGTTTGGTTTACAGATCTTCTTGTGATGTTTATATTTTATTGAACCTGTATGTGAATTGATCTTTAAGCTACAAAACTGATTTCTTCAACTTTCCCTTCTCATAAAATTTCAATAAAGATAGATAAGTTTCAGTGTCCTAGGCTTCACAAAGACCATGATATATTTTTTTTGTTCTCTGAAAACCTGCAAAATCCCGTAGAGTGTGACTTGGCTTGTGCTTGTTCTGTGTCATGAAAGCCTTATATTCTTTCTTTCATACTTATGTGACTTTGCTGTCTTGAGGATCTAGCTAACTGAACTAAGGTTTCTTATTGTTTTGTCTTGCCTGGAACTTGGTAAATCTCAAGGATGTGTTTGTGTGTGCACCCTAGATCTAGAAACTATTTGGCCTCAGAAAACTGTGTGGTTGTCTCTATATTTACTTTAATGCAATTTTGTGCCTTGACCTGTGCTTTCTCTTACTTTACTTGTTCTCATTCTGAAATTTCTCATGTGTTACAAGGATTCATACTTTTAAACTGGGAACCACTTTTATTTTGATTCCTTTTATCTTTAAAAGCTTTTTTTTTTCTTCTCTTCAAAATGTCTTGTGAACTCCATGTTTGCTTGGTATTGCAATTTGTGTTCTTCTTATTTCAAAACTTTAAGACTAGGTTGTCTGGAATGAAGGTTCCAAAAGCTGTTCTTTTCTTAAGAATGTGCCAAAACTTATTGGGTCCTCACTTAATATTTTTACTTGGCATATCCTTGCCTTACCTCTAGGCCACATTAGTGAAAAGGAACCCCTGTCTATCTCTTTCAGAGATGCATGCACTACAAACTAATCATAATTGAACTTTGTTGGCCTACATTCTATTCACTTGAATTGGTTTTTCTTTACTGCATCACCTGGAGAATGTTGATCTGAAATTCTAAATAAAGAACTTGACTGGATGTGTGTGTCCTGTGTCTGAGGAGATATCTAGCTTAACTTTGCTTGTCCCAGTCTGAGGTTGGAGTGAATATGCTCCTTTAGAGGGGTCATGTCAACTTGAAGTCCTGTTGATATCATAAGAAGATGTCCCTATAATTTTAGGCTCATATATGTACTTGCCTTGCATCTTTTGATGGTTGGCATAGCTTGTAATATTCTGTCACACCCCGATCCTACTAGGGTGTGATGGGCACCCGACCCTTACCTAGGGCCGAGCGAACCCTCTGACTCTTATTCCATGCGTAAATTTTTTTTTCCTCTAAGTCAAATACACATGACAAAGCTTACTAAAAATATTCTTTCTGTTGCTTTCCGAGCAAATCGAATTTGTAACTGTATAAAACTTATATCATAATACAAACTGACACATTGGCCTATGAAGCCACTGACAGACTGACTTCTGGTACCCACGACTCTGTCTGCAAAGTCTCTAACTGTAATCAGAAATCCTGGCACGTGTACTCTGATCGCTACACTCCGTGCCAAATGGAGCTTGCCAACTTCGCTGGACCATCTTCTATATTAACTTCAACCCGTCTGGGTGTACCTGCGCGGCATGAAACGCAGCCCCCGAAGAAGAGGGGTCAGTACGAGCAATGTACTGAGTATGTAAGACATGAACAGTAACAACATAGTAAGGGCTGTAGGGCATGTCATGTAAAGAGAGTATTTTGTACACATGAGACATATCATGGGAAGCTGTAGCTGTACATATGGAACATAACACGTGTAAAACTATAACTCCGCGAGTAATAAATCGTATGGAAACATAGACCGTATCATAGGATAAAGGAATAACTCCGTACATGTGAGTGCCACTGTGGGCGGAGGCCATGCATGCCTAGCTTTTTCTTTTTCTTTTTCTCGAACACGGTGTTTCTTATTCTTGTACATAGAATACGTATACCTTTCGAAAGACGGTGCTTTTTACTCGCATTTACGGACGCCGAATTCATCGGCTCTCCCACCCCCTCTCCCAACGGTGTCCCAAGTGTAACATATTATATATATATATATATATCATACATCACATAAACAGACGCCGCGTACGTCTCTCCCATATCCCGCGTCCGGATGGAATCCACCGAATCGGGGGAAATAGCTGTTCCCCATTCCCCACATTTACATGTATCATATAAACACATGCATGGGAGCCCAAGGAAGGTCATGTGTCTATCGGAGTGACGTAAGGTCGGTGACCTCCGATTACATTATGGATTAACCGGGATCGCTTTGTCTCACCTTGAAGGAACGAGTATTTTGAGGCGAGACTATCAACGGAAAAATATCATTAAAAGAAAACATGGAATGAAATCATGGACATCATCTGCATTTATTTGTAGACTTTGAAATCTTTAGAAAATAATACCATAGCTAAGGAGTAGAGTTAAAGATCAAAGGCTAGTTCATCACTTTCATACTCGCATTGGATTCTTGACTTAAGGCTCATAGTCATGGAGTCATCCTTGTCATGCTCATCATAGACATGTTCTTTCCTTTACATCATCGTTATCACTTTCATCATGGAAATATTCCCCTTAGAATAGTTACAACATTTCCCGCCATAAACGGAGCACTAAAGAAAATCCGGAACAATGGGCCCACCTCGGGTCAAATGAGGCGGCGTACACGCTGACGTATAATACGTTTCATGACATTACTTAGAGAGAGTTTTAGGGTAGTCGGGTCTTATTTATGCAAGTTCTAGAGGTCTAGGAGGTTTTTCCCACATTTTGCACAACTTCTATTTCAATTCTACTGAATGAATAGTAACTAATTTCAATCTTGGATTCCGAGAAAAAGAATGGTCCCCGAGGCCCGTATCCAGCCCTATTACATCTAGGACATGCCAAGAAAGGAAAGTGAAGTCTTACATACCTTTTTCCGCTTCTTACGTTCCTCCAAATTCACGTTCCAAATCCATCAAAATCTACAATTTGGTCATGTTTGCCATATGTTGATCAGTGCATTTTGAATTGGATTCCTAAATAAAACTTGGCTACCGGAATTTCGGCAGCATTTCCCCTGTAAATATACCATGCCACCAAGTTTAACTTGGCCGATTTCAATCAACAACAATCCCGGAATACAACCCTACCAAACTAACAACATTACCAACAATTATATTCAATTCAACAGGAACAATAACGACTTAATTCCTTCTTTCAAATTCAACCACCACAACTCAACTTACAATCTTCCAAACAAATATCTCACTCCTAAGCTCATGCATTAAGTTTACTCTACACATCATCAATCTCATTCTTACAATTATAAGAAACCATACCAAAGTCACACTAACTTCTTCAATAACTCTCCAATGATTCCAAATTCACTTCAAATCATCCCACCTTCATTCTCACCATATAACCCACAACCACAATAATCAAAATGCTAACTAAAATTAATTCATCATTTTTACACAAACAACACTCCATTCGGCCATAACCAAGTATGCATATATCTCATGAATTTTCATTCTTTTCTTTACATTACAACAACAACAACAACATGCTACATAAAATCAACCCATCCTTCCATGCACACAACACACTACACGGCCACACCATGCATACACGGCCACATCCATAACACAACTTATTTTCATGATTTTCATTCACTTCTACATACAAACCATCTATAATACATAAAGGAAGGCTAGTTCTTACCTTGTTCCTTTCAAGTTTCCTCTTGGTTAAGGTTATGAAATTGTACAAACGGATGATTTCCTTGTTCCAACAACTCTCCCATGTTGTAGAGGGCCTTCCATTTGATTGCAATGCTAGAAGAAAATATTTTTTTCTTGATTAACTTCCATGACTTCTTCTTCTTCTTTTTTTTTTACACCATGGCCGAACCTACCCTTGCTTCTTTCTCCTTTTTTTTTTCTTTCTAGTTTCTTGAATTAAAAGGATGAACTTCTCTTGTATATATATATCTTCCCTCACTTTTCCATATTTGCATCTTAGTCCTTCAATTATGGTCACATGCCCCCTTTCTTTCTCTTCTAGACTTTTCTTCTTTTTTCTTGATTTTTCTTTTCTTTTCTTGAATTTTCTTCACTTGGTCAAAGAAGACCAAGTGTCTTCCCTTGCACACTTTAGTCCCTCATTTATTTACACTTTGCCCCCTTTTCATTTTTTTCTAGAGCTTTCTTCCCTTTTTCTTGAAATTTAATAAAGAAGGCCAAGTGTCTTCTTATATAAGATTTGTCCCTCCAAGGATTTTTCTTGAACCTTGTGAAATTACTATTTTACCCCTCGACTTTTCTCAATATTATCATTTTGTCCCTAACCTTCCGCATTATTTCCACGGCCCATTTTTCGAATTTTCCTTTTTACCCTTAACCTTTCTCATTATTTCCATACTACCAACGTCCATAAATAATGCTCATAACCTACTAATGCATTAAAATAATTTTAGAACATAGTCTTGTCCTTAACTTCTCGCCATTAACTCGGGATATTCAAATGTGCAAAAAATGCGGGGTGTAACATATTCTTTGCCCCCCCCCCCCCCCCGTTCTTTCAACTGTGGGGCATTCTTTTGACACTGGTAGGGCTATGTTATATGTCAATTTAGCTTTTCCCAAACTCTCCTCCCACCTGCACTTTGTGAACCTGTATATATGTGTTGACTGTTGACACATTGAGGATCTGTTTTGTACCTTGGTTGAGAGTATAATGTGAGACAGTCTCCTCTTAGAATAAGGGCTGTTTAAATAGCCAAGTGGAGCTTTTTTTTTTTTTTTTTTTTTTTTTTTACCATTACCTTTGAGCTTTTCATATTTCTACTCACCCCCTTTTTTAAAGATTGTCCTGGAATTTGTAAATTACCATTTGATGTTTGAGTTTTAAACTGAAATGGCTTGTATCTGGAGGTTGGGCCTTAACTGGGAGTGTTGATACTGGGATGCTTGCGGTTCAAGCCAGTGTTTTTGCAATTTGGGCCTGGCGTTGGAGTATGTGTTGTTGCTATATGTGTGTATTGAAAAGCTACTTCTCTTATTTAGCAAACCGTATTCCTTGTAATTTTGAGTTCCTTAAATTGATAGTTCCCTTTTTTTTTTCTTTTAGCTATAGCTATCATCACCATGTACATATTTGTAATTATTCTTTTTGAGTCATATACTCTTTTTGTGTAATGGGCTGCCATGGTTATATTTTGAGATAGGTTTGGTAATTCAGGGTTAGTCCTAGTCTCCCCGGTGTTAGCCATGTCTGGGGTTCTCAGAAACCCCTTGGAACTTGTGCGACATCAGGAATATGGAATTAGGACCCAGTCCCCATGCCATATCAAATCTCAAAATTAGACCACTATGTTAGTCTAGTACACAGAGGGGCAAGTATATGCTTTTTGTGTGATTTGTATCATTATGTGCTTGTATATATGTGTGCTTAGTTATCATAGTCATAAGGACAGTTAAATATAAACTAACCGCTTTCCCTTTTCCTTTTCTTCCTCTACTTGCATGAACACTCTGGTCCAAACCAGCCCCTGCCCAATAGGACTTCTCATCCGCATTAAGATCGAGTCTATGGTGAAAAAATGAGAGCAAGGCGCGCAGAAGGCCCAACCATGGGTGAAAATGGCAACTAGGGGTTTGGTACGCCCCTAGTTTAAATTTATCCCATATATGTATGATTTTATCTGTATGTATTTCTAAATGTATGCAACTCATATTATAGCGGAACTTATGGATTAGACGTCTTAACGGTTCCTGCGCCGTTTAGACGACCTTAGGTCCCTAACGATTTCCAAAACCACGCAAATCTCTATAACGTTTTTTTTCGCTAAGTTAAAATTGGGTACACAAGCTGTTTTTTTACACAAATAAGTTTTAAATCAACTTTGCGTTTTCAAAGTAAAAATGGCAAATGAATCCAGTGCTAGCGAGTTTTAAGCTATAGTAGAAAAAGGGGATTTCTGATAAACTCTTGCCATTTTTCTTGAAAAAGGAAATGAAATGTTCAACAAAGTTTTAAAGCCACAATTCAGTCTAGTACGTAAAAATTGGGCCCAATGTCCGCGAGACTTTATTAAACCAGATGGCATATACTCCTTTTATGTAAATTTTCCAGAAACATAGCGTTTTAAAATAAGGCAAGTAAGTTTTTATTTTTAAAACCAGAATTGGGCTTATGATTTTCAATAGAGCAAAAAAGAGGTTGTTTTTTTCACCATGTCCTCTCTTTTAAAAACAAACCCCTCATCCCCTTAATAAATTTGGGTCAACTAAAGGCCAAAAGGTGAGTATATACAGCCAGTATATACCACCTCTTAAAATAGGAAAACGCCTTTTCATATAAAAACCGTCGTAACATAAAGAATTCCAGATAAGACTGAACATATTAAGACGGATCAACCCAAGACTGAGTGTGAGTATAAGCATGAATCATAACCACTTTCTTTATAACCCCCCCCCCCCCAAACCAAATATATATTCCTTATATAAAGAAAGACTATTTGTATTATGATATTATAAATCCGAAACTATGATACCCTGTATATAAGGGCGGTATGTTTATGTTCAAACTTCTTTCCAAAAAATGATATGCAAATTAAAAAAAATGACAGTTTCTTTGCGAGAATAAACACAAAGTAGATAGATTAGGCAAACACTCATACTTTAGAATTCGAAGGTCAACCGTATAGTACGGATCCTTAATACTGGGGTGCCTAACACCTTCCCCAGGGGATCATCAAAACCCTTACCCAGAACTCTGGATTACGAAGGGAAAATACATAACCCCCCCCCCCCAACGTATAACCAGATTAATTATGACGCACCCAACCTTTACGGGCGACCTATTACCCTCTCAGTCTTAATTTTTCAGTATTTTAGTACTATTTTTTGACTGACGTGGCAAAAAAAAATTGAAGCCCAGTTGCACAGTGGAGAGTGTTGTACACTCTCCGCCACAATGGTGCCACACTGCTGCCACATCACTGCCACTTTTCCTTTTTTTTTTCATTTGATTTTTCTTTTATTAATTATATTTACACTAATTAACCTCTAACTAACCATTAAACCATTAATTTTGTCTTCTTCATCACTAAACTCTTCTTCTTCATCACTAAACCCTTCTTTTCTTCTTCTTCATCATTTCAAGAAATCCATCAACCCATTTTCTTTCTCCATTAGCACACACACATTCAACCCATTTTCTTCCTCCATTAACAACACACATTCAACCCATTTTCTTCCTCCATTAACACACGCACATTCAACCCATTTTCTTCCTCCATTAACACACATATTCAATTTAATCATCAATCATAAAGAGCTTATTTTCAAGAAACATTCAACCCATTTTCTTCAACTCATTTTCTTCCTCCATTAAAACCCATTTTCTTCAACTCATTTTCTTTCTCCATTAACACACACACATTCAACCCATTTTCTTCCTCCATTAACACACACATTCATTTGAAGGCAAATCAAACACCAAAATATCTCCTCCACCGAAATGGCATTATGTTTTAATGGGTTAGACCCATTTTCATATTGGTGTTATTGCTGCGGTTGCTCCTGTGTTGCTGCTGCTGCTGCGGTGTTGTTGTTGCTACTGCGGTGTGGCGGCGGCGACGGTGTGGCGGCGGCGGCAGTGGTTGAGGAGAAAGAAGAAGAAAGAGAAAAAGGAGAAAGAAGAAAAAAGAGAAAAATAAATTGCATTTAACAATTGAAATGTGGAAGAAAGGGAGGGTGGGGGTGGGTGAGAGGATAAAATATAAATAAATTTTTAAAAATTAATTTTTATTAAAATATAAAAAATATTTTTACTGCTTTCACTCGCCATAATTTTTTTTTGCCACGTCAGTCGAAAATGGTACTTAAATACTGAAAAATAAAGACTGGGGGGGGGGGGGGGGGGTAATAGGTCGCCCGCAAAGGTTGGGTGCGTCATAATTAATCTGGCTATACATTGGGGGGGGGTTATGTATTTTCCCGATTATGAAGGTTTTTTTTACGATATTTGAATAAACCCTTCAAAATTGGTTTTCCTAATTACCTAAAAATTAGGTGGCGACTCTTTTAAAATAAATTCCTAAAGAGCACCAACAACTACGTAGTAGCCTTTTACCCCCTAAACCTGCGTAAAAAAGCGAACGGTTACAGCCCCTAGTTGGCCATTTTCAACCATTGATGGGCCTTCTGCACGCCAGCTATTTAACTCCATCTTTGCGGACTCAACATCTTCGAAGAAAGAATGTCCTTATTGGGCCTGGGCCCAATAGGCAGACTGATCTTGACCCGAGTGGTCATGCGGTGAGGAGGGGGGAATAGGAAAAAAGGACCCGGTTAGTTTAAGGATACTGAACTTATCACACTTATAACTATACGAACACATACATCAAATATATATACATGCATCAAACACATTCACAAGTCATAGAGTAAGGTATCTATGTGTGTCTATATATATATATACACACACACAACAAGGCCCCACTGGCAGGGATTTGGATAACAAGGGAGGGGAGAACACATACATCAAATATATATACATGCATCAAACACATTCACAAGTCATAGAGTAAGGTATATATATATACACTATAAGGCCCCACTGGCAGGGATTTGGATAACAAGGGAGGTGAGAGTCGTCGCCCCCCCGTATTCCGCGCGAGTTCGTGAACCCCGCATGGCCGGACACGGGGGGGGGGGGGGGGGAGGCTAAGAATAGGCCCCCCAAAATTACCTCATCCCCAACCAATGTAGCCACAAGGTAACTGGCAGTATCCCAGGACCACAACATAACATAGATGGCCATATATATAAACATAATGTAGCCAGAAGCAGACTGGCCCTAATGAGTAAAATATAAACAAGTGCAAGTCAAGAACATATGACCAAAGGTTAATCAAAGCAAAACTTCAGGACATAGATATGAAGTAAGCAGGAAAAGAACCAAACGTACTCCATGGAATGAGCAAAAACAGGCTGAAGTAAACAGGAAACAAGGACCAAAATATGCAGTCATGGGGGAACAATGCAAACTACAGCATACAAATGTAAGGTAAATAAAACAAGGAACAAGGAAAACGATCATAGATGAGACAAAGATAGGATGTAGTATACAGATGTGAGGTGGACAAGACCAAGAAACCAAAGCACATAAACATGGAGGGACACACAAAAAAATATAACACACAAGGGAGGTAAATACATGCAAGTACTAAAGCACATAATCATGGAGTGGACTAGAACAGGCTACATCTTATAGGTAGGAGGCAAACAAAGCAAGTACCAAACACATAACCATGAGATTGACTAGGACAGGCTGCATCTTATAGGTAGGAGGCAAACAGAAGCAAGTTGAGGTATGTGGACATGGCAGGGACAGAGGCAAAACTAGAACTTTTCTGTGTCTGGGCTATCATATACAAGACATGGTATCATATAGAGGTAGTAGTGCAGTTTGAACAAGAAAATAGGACATGGACAAGACAAGTTAACATCCTAGTTTCATACTTCTGTTAAGCCCTTCCTCTTGTGTCTAACTTAAACACATACGCACACTTGCTCTTTATTTGATCAAATCATCAATCATTCCTAACTGTATACTTAACTCTAACCTGGGGTCTCTTTTGGTCTAGGAATAGAATCCATGTGATCCCAAGGTCCTTTATAATGAGCATACAAACCCCACAGGCCATCAAAGTGCCATGGTGCCCTTTATATGAAGGAAAGGTGTTATAAACCAAGCTAGGCTTGGTTTTCCCTTTATCCTTTCTCCAGGGCACCCTTAAAAAAAAAGGCTCATCTTAGGTTATGTGGCCTTAGCTCACTTTCAGTCCCTTGTGATCATGTGGAAACTGGTTTCTCAAACTATTTACAACCAAGGATTCAATACAGGGCCGATCGAGAGGAGGTAGTAATCAATGGCTCATTTTGAGCCTACTATACCTCAGACCACTTGCAAGTTAAAGAAAGCAAAGAAAATAGCTAGGATCGTAACTTTTAAGGATGTATTTGGATGAATTTGTGAAGAAGACGTAAGGAAAAGGACGAAGTCATTAATGCATCTTCCTCTACTATGATTTTCCCATGCTCTACACTCCACTCCACAATAGGACGCAACGAGGGAAATGAGGGGGGAGGGGGGCGGCGGCAGTAGTGGAGGTAGCGCCAGGGTTTTTCCCTAGCTATCTAGCCTCTTTCCTCTTTTTCTTAGAGACCCCTAGGGTTTGAGAAATGGGAAATGAGAGAAGAGTATACACATTTCTTCCCCTTTAAATGGATCGGGTCTAGTCCGTTTGGACTGGGCTCGATCGTATATATAAAAAAAATGAAAGGGGCCCCTTTTTTTTTGGTTAGAAGCTTAAATTTTCATTTCAACCAAAATGTAAACTATACAATGCCATTAGCTCTATTTGGACTCGAAGCTAGATCTCAAACAAACTTTAACTAAACTTTCACTATTGTGATTACAATTTCTGTCATCTAAAAGCAATAAACTAACAAGGATATGAATCTAAACTGCTCCAGGTGAATCTTCCATTTACTGTGCCTTTGACCTTCAAGGTGCAGCTGGATATAGATATCTTTCAGTCGTGCCAAACTACTCATAACCTGGTGAGAAAATCGCCTTTCATTTCGCTCAGCCCAAATATGATAGACTGCTGCTGCAAAACAGCATCCCAGTATGCTAGCTCTGGGCCTACTATTGCCCATCCTTTGTCTTAACCACTGTATTTCATGCTTCCAATCACCTATTGTCCTAGAGTAACCCAACCAGTTCAGCAAAGAGGACCACACATGTTTGGAGTATGGGCAGGCAAAGAATATATGATCAAACTTTTCCTCCAATTGAGTATCACATAGAATACATTCCTGTTGCACTACTATTCCCCATTTTGCAACTCTATCAACAACAGACAGTCTCCTATGGAGTTCCATCCATAGTATAAAATGATGTCTTGATATGAGACCTTTTAGCAGAATCAATTTGTTCCAGTCAGCTTTTGGAAATTGGCCCAACATTGGGAGATAACTTTTTTTGATGCTGAATTCTCCCTGGTATGTCATCCGGTGCAGAGGGTTGTGCAAGGAATCATTACTAATGAGCCACTTCCTTGCATTAATCACCTTTCTTAGTAACCAGCATGCTTGCTTTGGTGTTTCCATATATATACACACCCGAAGTATATATACACGTATACATAGTGTATATATATGTATGAAGGGGCCAAATAGGTAGTCTAATAAATGGTCAAAGCTAAAAATATCAATTATTGACCATGATATTTTAATCATGATCGAAGTAGGACGCAATTAATTTAAAGCACGACTATTAAATCCATTTTTGTAGATATGGCTTCAATTGGCTTTAAAGCTAAATGATCTTTGCAATTATAACCTTTTATCTATCTAATTGCAAAAATATCCTTGGCTAATCTTAATCCGATTAATTATTTCAACTATAGACTTATCTTAGTACTAATTAACCAATTAAAGGTAATTTGCGCTAATCACCGCCATTAATTTGCCAATGGATTTGGTCATCTCAATTAAAGCCACTAGGAGGCTAAATTTGCAAAAATAACCCCTCTAATTAGCCAAATTAATTACCAAAACAACTTATTAATTAAACAATTATGCAAACACACATAATTAAAGGTTGAGGGGTAAAATGGTCAATTCTTTTAATTACTCAAATTCCTTGGATAAAATAAGATAAATTATTTGTTAATTAGACTTTTCCCTGACTTAACAACAAAATAAATAATTATTCAAAATTGTTTTGCTTTTTGATTAATTCTAATAAAAAATTCCATAAATTTCATAAAATATTAATCAATTTCCAAATTTCTAAATAACTTATATTGTCAAGAAATCTTTTTATCAATTTAAAAGAGCAAAACATTAACCTGAACAATTTTATAAAATCTATTTAGACCCTTTAAGGTGCACACAACTTATTTTAATTATTTATTCAAGGACTCTGAGCAATTAAAATGAATCACGGCAGGTCAAAAATTAGGTGTCAACAACTGCCTCTTCGGTGTTCGAGAATGGCGGGACCATCCCTGAGCTACGAAATTTGGCTAACCCTAATTTTTGACGGAGCCGACTCATCTTACCCTACAATTTCATGCCATTCATATATGCGGCCAGACCCTAGCTTTTGGGTTTCCTACATATCTCGGTCTATACGAGAATTCAGGCCACCTGTAGTTTGACTCAATTAAAGACTTTCAATTGATTTAGCAGGAAAGTCTTGAGATTCCCGGTGTTGTGATTGGGGTTTCTCTGGACGGTTGTTAGAGTGTGGCCGACTCTCTAGTTTTGAGCCTGCCTACATATCCCTAGTCTCTGGGAATCAGGCCACATGTAGTTTGACTCGCTGGAGAAAAGTATGTCCTTTTTTAGGGTACTTTCGAATTTCCCCAGTGCGTATCCGACCGATCGCGATTTGTAATAAAGAAAAATAAAATAGACAAATTGTGGCTAAGTCTGAGATTGGATGGCTTTCAAGTCACGCCGGAGAGCTTGACTCTCACGGGCACCCTATCTTGACCGGCTGCGTAAGAAAAAATTTCACGTATGCTCTGCAATTCATCTGGATCTAGTTCAGCAAGTTGGCTCCTTGTTGGAGGTTATGCACCTGCTTCCGAAATTTGACAATATTGCAGATATTTTCATGATGTTTGTATGAATGGCCCTCTTGGCAGTTTGTATGAATGGCCCTAGTTTGTATGAATGGCCCTCTCGGTAGTTTGTATGAATGGCCCTCTTGGCAGTTTGTATGAATGGCCCTCTCGGAAGGTTTTATGAATGGCCCTCTCGGAAGGTTTTATGAATGGCCCTCTCGGCAGTTTGTATGAATGGCCCTCTCAGCAGTTTGTATGAATGGCCCTCTCGGCAGCAGGAAAGTAAACGTGTAATGACCCTCTTGGCAGTAGGAAAGTAAATGAGCAATGGCCAGCTTGGTAGCAGGAAAGTAAACGTGCAATGGCCCTCTTAGCAATAGGAAATATGATGGAGATAACAGATATGGCCCTTTTTACTGGATAATCTTTCTTTCGTTCATTGTGTTGGTTGTTGACCCTTGTGGTCGGATATGCCTTTTTGTCTTTGTCATGACCTTTTTGGTCTAATGTGTCTTTGTGCTTATTTATTGTGACCCTCGTGGTTATTTGACGTCAAGTTAAGTTTGCTTCTTGTCTTTGATTGATGACCTCTTTGTTGTCCTGTTTAAAACCTACATCCACAGAAAAATCAAGAGTTTCCAAAGAGGCCTATTAGCGTTGTTGTCCTCCCATCTGGTGTCTCCTCTTGATGCTTCTTTGAACCTGCTTGGGCTCGGCATTTCGAGAGATGGTTTTAGCGCGTACATTATGCTAATACATATATATTATATTTGAAAATCTAAATTAAAATTTATAAAATGTGCGTTGTTTTTTTTCTTAAAAGAAATATTTATTTCATTTTTATGTGTCATGACGTGTGCTTTCTTCGAACGAGGTCTTCTAGCTCTCCCGGGAGGTATGATTGCTGACTTTTGAACTGGTAGGATTTTTGAGATCTTTCTCAAAAATTCTGCCCCAGTTTCAGGACTTGCTCTGAGCGGCCCTTGCTTTGTCTTGTTATGCAGGAATTTTTTAGGTTCGTTCAAAAATTCTACCTTAGTGTATGGCTTTGTTTTGCCATTTTCTTTGTTGATTGATTCTAGTAGGTATTTTTTAGACCCCCTCAAAAATTCTGCCCAGTGTAGAGTTGACGCTGGCTGACTCTTGTGTCGGTCCTTATAGCTTGCTCTATTTGATTTCTCCTGCTTTATTGTCTCCAAGGGTTTCTTGGTTTTTCCTTTTATGATGACTGAGCTCGAAAGCGCCTGCGTATCCTATCGCAGCAGGAATTCAGGGCGAACGTAGTTCGGAACAAAGTAACTGAGTTTTGATTTTACTAATAATGTGACCGGGTCCGATATGGACTGCCTACGTATCCTACTGTGGGGAAGTCAGGTCATCACGTAGTTCATTACATATATGATTTGTTTTTCCTATTCTATTAGAAGGTATGATTACAAGCAAAAGATACGATTACAAGGAAATGATAATGCGATCACAAACAAATAGAATCCTAAACATAGTATCTCTTGAGTGCGTCAGCATTGATGGTTTTGGGCCACTCTTGTCCATCCATCTCGGCTAGGACTATGGCTCCTCCTGAGAGTACTTTCCTGACCATGTACGACCCTTGCCAGTTTGGCGCAAATTTTTCTTTATATTTCTCTTGGTGGGGAAAGTCTCGCTTGAGCACGAGTTGTCAAACTTGAAAAAGTTGGTCTCTAACCTGTTTGTTGAAGCCTCAAGACATTTTTTGTCTATACAGCTATCTGTGGCATACCGCCACCATTCTCTTTTCATCTATCATGGCCAGCTGCTCGTAGCGATTTCTGACTCATTCTGCACCATTTAGCGTCGCCTCTTGGATGATCCTGAGTGAAGGGATCTCCATATCAACGGGTATGACCGCTTCTGTACCGTAGACAAGGAGGTATGGGTTTGCCCTGGTAGAATTGCGAGTTGTTGTTCTATATCCCAATAAAGTATATGGCAACTGCTCGTGCCAATTCTTGTAGTTGTTGATCATTTTTCTCAAGATTCTCTTGAAGTTCTTGTTGGCAGCCTCTACGGCTCCATTCATCTGTGGTCGATAGGCGGTACAGTTCTTGTGGGTTATCTTGAATTGTTCGCAGATGTCCTTCATCAAATAATTGTTCAGATTGGCACCATTATCTGTGATGACGTATTTCGGTACACCGAAATGACATATCAGATTATTTTTGACGAAGTCAACCACGACTTCTTGGACACTAATTTGTGGGAAGTTGCCTGTACCCATTTAGTGAAGTAATCGATGGCTACTAAGATGAAACGATATCTATTGGAGGCTGGAGGCTCGATGGGTCCTATGACGTCCATTCCCCATGCCACGAATGGCCAAGGCGAGCTCAACGCATGTAACTCCGTGGGGGGAACCTTGATCAGATCTCCGTATATCTGACACTGATGGCACTTCTGCATAAATTTATAGGAGTCATGCTCCATAGTTATCCAATAGTATCCTGTCCTCAAGATTTTCTTGGCGAGGATGAATCCATCCATGTGGGGTCCGCATGCCCCTGCGTACACCTCTTTTAGCAGTTTTAGATCCTCCTCGGTGTTAACGCACTTGAGTAACCCAAGGTTAGGTGTCCTTTTGTACAACACTTCTTTGTTCAAGAAGAAACCATTAGCCAATCTCCTGATGGTCTTTTTTGGATTTGCTGAACTTTCTGGGGGTACTTTCCCTTCCCTAGGTATGCCTTGATATCGGCATACCATGGTTGGTCATCTAGCTTGGCCTCAACGCGGCCGCAGTGAGCCTGTTCTTCTCTCAGTGTAATCTCTAATGGACTAATGTGGGAACTCTCAGGGTGCTGGATCATGAAATCTATCATAGCCAATACGTCTGCAAACTCATTTTGAGCCCTCTGAGTATGCCTGAAATCGATGCTGTTGAATCTTCCACACAATCTCTGTACCAGATTCACATATGGGAGTATTTTATCATTTTTGATCGCCCAATTTCCTTTCACTTGGTTTATGAGCAAATCGGAGTCCTCGATTACAAACAACTCTTGCATGTTCATGTCCAACGCCATCTACGAGGCTGAGGATACCGTTTTCATATTGTTGGTATATCCGAGGTTGAGCTTTGGGGCCGTTGGATAGTGTAATCCTATTTCTAATATTAACACTGCCTCGATGTTTGATCCTTTGTAATTGACTGCTCCATTGAAGAACAATCTCCAACCTGAGTATGGTTTTGTCGCCTCTTCCTCCATAGCCATTACTTCCTCATCCGGGAAGAAAGTCCGTAATGGTTCGAGTTTGTCATCGACGAGACTTTCCACCAGCAAGTCAGCTAGGCCTTGTCCTTTAATTGCCTTTTGTGATACGTATATGATGTCGAATTCGCTTAGTAGTATCTGCCATTTAGCCAACTTTCCCACGAGCATTGGTTACCAGAAAATATATCTCAACGGGTCCATCCTGGATATGAGATGAGTGGTGAACACCGATAGGTAGTGCCTCAGCTTTTGAGAGATCCAGGTCAGAGCACAACAGGTTTTTTCTACTAGTGTATACCGTGCCTCGAAGGATGTGAATTTTTACTTAGATAATAGATGGCATGTTCCTTTTTGCCCTCTTCATCACGCTGGGCGAGCATGCACCTAAAAGAGTTTTCTGCTACTGACAAGTATAGTAACAGAGGACTCCCTTGCCTTAGTGGCACTAGGATGGGAGGATTAGAAAGATATCTCTTTATTTAATCAAATGCCTCTTGGCATTCTTCCGTCCAATTCGTGGGAGCATCTTTCTTGAGAAATTTAAGAATTGGCTCCATAATCACAGTTGACTGGGCTATGAACCGCCCAATGTAGTTTAATCTTCTCAAGAAGCTCATGACTTCATTCTTAGTCTTAGGAGGCGGCAACTCCCGAATCGCTTTGATTTTGGTAGGATCCAGTTCCATACCCCTGCGGCTGACTATGAATCCTAGCAACTTACCTGCAGGCATTCCAAATGTGCACTTTGCAGGGTTCAGCCTAATATTGAACTTGCGAAGTCTGTCAAACAACTTGCGCAAGTGCATGGTATGTTCTGAGCTTTCCCTTGATTTTATGATGACATCGTCCGCATAGACTTCAATCTCTCGATGCATCATATCGTGGAACAGGGTAGTCATAGCTTCATGTATGTAGCGTTGGCATTTTTAAGGCCGAATAGCATAACCCTGTAATGGTAGACTCCCCAAGGGGTGATAAAGGTTGTCTTCTCAACGTATTCTTCCCTCATGAGTATTTGATGGTACCTGACGAAACAATCCACGAATGACTGCAGCTCGTGCTTGGCGTAGTTATCTATTAGAATATGGATGTTTGGGAGAGGAAAGTTGTCCTTTGGACTGGCCCGGTTGAGATCTCGATAGTCCACACAGATTCAAATCTTTCCGTCCTTCTTGGGTACTGGCACTATGTTGGCCACCCAAGTAGGGTAGGATGTCACCTCCACTATTCCAGACTTGATTTGTTTATCTGCTTCATCCTTTATCCTGATGCTCATGTCTTGCTTAAATGTTCGTGTCTTTTGTTTGATCGGGACAAAACCCTCCTTGATGGGTAATATGTGGGCCACTATTTCAGTGCTCAACCCCGACATATATGCATATGACCAGGCGAAGACATCCACATATTCCTTTAACAGAGATATGAGCTCTTCTTTTTGTGGAGCTCAAAAGTTTGCACTGATTCGTATCTCTTTGACCTCCTCTTCATCGCCGAGGTTGATCACCTCAGTTTCGTCCATATTTGGCTTATTCTTTTCTTCCAATTCTTCTACCATTCCCTCGGGCATCATTGTCACTTCGTCATACTCCTCGTACTTTTGCTAACTATTTTCCTCGATCGCTTCATGACACGTCGTAACATTTTCGGTTATTTTATTACGGTTACTACTGCAAAGGTGAGGCAAAGTTAGGCTTATTCATTGCTCTTTACACGTGATTAGTTAGAAAACTTTCATTTTATTATCTAATAAGGATAGTAGTTTTATGTAGACCAAGGCTTTTCATAATTCAAGAGTAATTGGTTATAAACTGTGGTCCTAGTTTGGAACAACATCGGACCATTTCTGTTTTGAACATCACAAAGTAATTTAGAAAAGGCGATCATCCAGGCCTCAGCCGATGCCGCCACTTTTTACAAAAGATTTTAGGGAAAATTCATCTCTCTACCGAGAAGCCAGGAGAGGAGTAAATGTCCAATTGTTCGCATGCTCTCTTGGCCTCAAACCTCGTACGGTGAGCGTCTCTTGGCTTTTCTCAATGATCGCGTAGCATCCCTCTTCTTAAAATAGTAACTCGAGACCCCCATCAGCTTCTCCTCTATTTTACAGTGGCATCTTATTGGGAAATGACTGGTACAACGCCGGAATTGGCTGTGGTAGATTCCTCGCTCGAGGTTCTCTTCTGATGGCTTTTGTGATCTCGTCAGTGCTAGGAGCATACCCCAGACCGAAGTGGTAGTTCTCTTTGGGAATGGGCACAGGTTCCGTTATGCCTTCCAGATCTCTCCCTAGGTCGCTCCCCGTTTCAAAATCATTTTTCAGCATAGTAGAGGCAATCATTTTATAGATTGCTGGTATCGGTTCACCGACCTCTACTTCTGAATGGGTGGCTCCCACATATTCCACCACGTGGAAGTTCAATTTATTGGGAATCCCTTCGATCACTGGTATAATGTTGTAAGGATATTTTTGGGTATCCTTCTCTGCTTCGACCACAATTTCCTGGCCCTGCCATATAAATTTTATGGCCTGGTGTAGACTTGATGGTACCGCACCAGCGGAGTGGATCCAGGGTCTTTCAAAGATCATGTTGTAATTGGTAGTGATTGCCATGACTTGGATTTTTGCTGTGAAGGAGGCAGGTCCGACCTGGATTTGTAGGTCCAACTCTCCCAAAGAATCACTTAGGGATCCGTCAAATCCACTGACATTCGTCTCGCTCTGGCAAATCTTGCCTATGTCACAGCCAAGCTACGTTAATATGGTTACAGGGATGATATTGAGGCCCGACCCATTATCCATAGTACTCTACCTATGGCCTTGTCACGGTATTCTAGGGTGATATAGAAGGCTCTGTTGTGAGAGGTTCCCTCCACTGGCAATTCCTCTTTGGAGAAGCATATTTTGTGTTCCCCAATGATATGAGCCACTAGTACGGCTAAATCTTCACCACTTGTACCAGCCGATACATGTGTGTCATCCAATACCTTCATGAGAGCATACCTGTGAGACGGCGAGCTAGCCAACAATGATAACACCGAGATTTTTGCTGGCGTCTTCTTTAAATGCTCAATAAAGGAATAATTTTTGGGCTGCACGCGCTACCAAAAATCTTCAGCTTCTCCTTCGCTTATCGCCTTTTCCTGGGTATTTTCTTTCCATATGGTGATCTGGGCCAATTCTTCAAGAGTGTAGAATCTTCCTAAACAATTCATGCCTTGGGTCATAGCTGCTTGCACAGTGATTGGCTTCTTGGGGTTAGGCATAATTTGTTGCGCACCTGGGCTACCACGGGTGCTGGAACCAAAGTCCTGACTATTGGTATAGCCTTGGAAACTCTGGGATTGGGGATCAAGAGTTTGAATTTGGAACGTTCCTGGAGTGTGAGGGAGGCAACTGTCTGTTCAAGGGACTCGACCATTTTGGGGGCCAACGCCCCGCAAGCTTTCTAGTCTTCATCTTTCTATATCATGTGAACCCCATTATTTCTATGATTTGGTAGTAGGTTCGTGTTTACGTTGGGAGCAGAGTTTCCAGGATGATTTCTCTTTTGTCAATCAGATCTTGAATTTTGTGTTTTAGATATATGAAATCACTCCGTGATAGGCCTATTCCCTTCTGAATGGTAGGCACAAGTTTGATCGGCTTTGTATAACCTACTTTCGGGCTGTACTGGTTTTGGTGAGACTTTATGGATTAATCCCGCAGTTTGTAGTCTTTCAAAAAGTCTAGCTCGTGGCTCAAGGAGTGTCGTGAATTCTCTTACTGGCCTTTTTACGAAAGCCAAACGTAGAGCATTATTTGCTGGGGGTGGTAGATGATTTTGGTAATTTTGGGGTTGATAGGCTTGTGGTAGGTTGTTTTCCGATGGGCGGTAGTTTTGTTGGGGTGGTGGTTGGTATGTTTGTTGTAGTGGTGGTTGATAAACATGAGCGAACACACGAACACTGGGCAGAGCCAAGTAGGCTAGTACAGTAGTGGTGAAGGTTGGTTGCGCGAAATATATGGGTGCTGGGCTGTATGAAGGAGCGAAGTAATTCACGAGGGGTGGAGTTTGGTGAGAAGATTGTGGTCCTTTTGGATTTTGGTTCGGAATGTGGGATATGCTCACCACGTCCTCTTTCTTTTTGCGGAAGACTCTCGCAGCGGCCTGTCCAGAAGTTTTATTAAAAATAATGATGATCTTTCCAGATTTGAGACCATTTTCTATGGCCTCTCCCACTTTTACCAACTCAGAAAATGGCCTACGGCTGTCACAGCCCAACCTCGGTAAGGCGTGATTGGCACCCGGCACCTTACTAGGCCGAGCGAACCAAACTGTAAATCGCATCATCTATGTCTCGGATGGCAATGTAAGGCCAGCTATGAATATAATATCATGCATACGTATATATACAACGGGACTGCGATGTCAACATATCCACTAACAAAACATAACTAAGCTGTACACAGGAATCTGTCTGCAAAGCCTCTAAGAACATGACTGAAATGCATAAGTCGGGACAGGGCCCCCGACATACCCTTAACACAAAATACATATACAACCTAGACTCGGCAATGCTCCAGGAAGAAGTGGAGCCCACCAATCAAAACTAGTACCTGAAAGCAGCCTATTGAGGAAGATCCTCGTCCCGTCTGTCTACACCTGCGGGCATGAACGCAACGTTCACAAGAAAGGACGTCAATATGAATAGTGTACCGAGTATGTAAGGAGGAAATGTAATATAATAAATATATACTGCAAAAAGAGGGATAAGAGTCCAACCGGCACTTCAGACTTACCAATGAGAATCTAGTACGCATGTCCCTTAATACTCTCATATCTTCCACTACATCCATGTCCAATACTGTGTCTCTAACTTACTTATCATCCTGGTGCTAACTGCTCAACTGATCAGTGGTAACTGTCCGACCGGCCGTAGCTCGGTAGTAATAACTGCCCAACCAGTCGTAGAATGGTGGTAAATACATAGCTGCCCAACTAGTCGTAGACCAGTGGTAAACACATATCTGCCCAAGCGGTAGTTGCCCGGTGGTAACATCTGGCTGACTGGTCGTAAATCAGTATTAATTATAATCGACATCATAACCAAACTCCTACAAGTAATCTCTATACATTTCCCATGCTCATCAATTAACCCGTAAGGTCTACATAATCACATAAGACATATAAGCACAGCTCAGGCCATTAGTGCTTCTTCCAGCTTGACTAAACATTAACCAAGTCCTAAGATACAACATAAACTTCTCTTCAAACATTAAAATACCTCATTAGGGATCCTTTACTAGCACTCTATTCATGTCCTATAAAACATTCCTTAAGAACCTGTTCCGAAACTCGTTGGATTATTATTATGGAACCGTCATCATGAACACATCCCACCTTGAAGGAACAAAATTATAAGGTGAGATCAACATTAATGAATAACATCAATAGCCATGAGACAAGTTCAATGATATAACAGGAACATCGGGAACTGTAAGCTTTGGTATTTTAGAAATAGAGTTATTTAGGATATCATATATAGGTTCACAACAAATGGATCATGCCTCAAGAAAGAAGGGGGTTTAGCCTTAACATACCTAGAAACTCACTTCTGGACTTTTTAACCTACCTCCCGTCTTGCTATCTATTTACAATTGTTCGTAGTCTCGTAAACTACATATAAAATCATTCATATTATTGTTAGGCTCACCTCATACAATTGTCTCAAGCCTTTAATTAAAATGCTTTTAGAATCTGCCGAAATTCAGAGAGCATCTCCCCTGTTTATATGCCTAGCCCGCAATCACAATCCAGCAACCAACAACAACAACAACAATACCAACAACAACAATACCAATATATTCCATAAACATCGCATGATGTTTTATCTAATCCCTCAACCCATAAATTCATTATACGATCATTTAGTAACTTCTCCTCTGTAACTAAGCTTAATTCAATATTAATAAGGAAAGATTTATACCTTTCACCCGCTAGAACTGCAATATTTTCAATTATCACCTTGAATCCAAGCCAAGTTTCGCCGCAATACAATATTATAATCATAATTATATGTTGTTCGGACCTAAATTCAGAGATTTCACTTAATTTACAGTAAAATTTAGTGGACGGAAGTTTGGGGAACTCTCCAGAATATTTGGGAACTTTTAAGGAGTATTTGGTCTGAAAATAAGGGGGTAAACGCCCTTTTATACTTGGCTAGAGTCGGTTAGCACCGACTCAAAAATTTCTCTGCTCGATCGCGTTGCGTTGTGGCGCGTTCGCGCAGGGTTAATTCCCTGCTCTGACAGCCCATCTTAAAATGCTCATAATTCTCTATTCTGACATCGGATCGACGCGCGATTTGTTGTGTTGGAAACTACACTTCATGAACTTCACTTTAGGCTTTTGCTTTGCTTCAAAACTTCACATATACTAAAAGATATTCATTCTCCAAGTTGGGCCAAAAATTGCCCTTCATATCTTCTCCAAAGTTCCAACAAACCTAATTTCCTTAAATCACTCATCCTCTAATCCTTCCATAGCTTATTATATGAACTTAAACCCTCATAGCCATAAGATAAACACATATAATCTCATATACCTCCTGAAAGGTAGCTCGAATCTCAACATACGATACTACAGGGTGTAACATCCTCCCCCCTTTTAAAAACATTCATCCTCGAATGTTAAATGCTTAGGGACCTTATGGAATTTTTTTGCAGAGTTCCCTCGGTAACTATAATATTGCCAACTTGTGACACAATAAGCTAAAATACACAATATCGCACCGGCCACCATAAGTAAAAATAACTGTTTAGCCACACATAAATAGTAATTATACCTGTATCAGCATAAGGGAACTGCTCTTGATTCTGAGGCCTACTCAAAGTATATATGCGGTTCTGACCACCGCCAGAGCTAAACGCTCCACCTCTACCTCTTCCTCTGTTAACTAAAGGTTGAGGGCCTCGTTCTGCGAAGCGTACCGAGAAAGCTGAAGCTGCTACTAATCTAATGGACCGAGCCATAACACCTCTATCATTCATCGGGCAATCCCTCATTTAGTGACCTGAAACCCAATATATATAACATGCATCAGAGCCTTGATGACATCATCCAAAATGGGCTCTACCACATTGACTGCATCGTGGAGGGGGCATCCTCATCTGCGCTGATTCTCTCCGGTGCTGAAAACCCGAAGTCCTCGAATTCCGGCCTAACTCAGAATAAGCCGACCTCTCGTAATGAGGCCTCTGCGATGATGAAGGAACACTAGTAGCTGAGAGTGAGGGCCTAAAACTACACTTGACATCCTCTAACTGACTAGAAGATCTAGCTCTCTTGGACTGACCCTCATTTAAATCCTCAGACTGTCGTCTCTTCTGATCTTCTAGATTCTAGGCATATGCCTGGATACGAACAATGTCCATACCGTCAAGTAAAGCAGCTATGGAACATTCATTAATTAAATGTGGCTCGAGTCCCGCCACAAACCGATGCACTCGGTCTTCCATTTCTGCTACAATAATGGGAGCATACCTAGCTAAAGAATTAAACTGGAGACTATGCTTCCGCACACTTCTGTTCCCTTGCCTAAGAGTCAAGAATCTGTCTACTCTCGCCCGACGGACCTCTGGTGGCAAATAATGCTGAAGAAAGGCATCCACGAACTCCTGCCACACGGATGGAGGTGCATTAGCCCCTCTGGAAGACATCCAAGCATTATACCAATACATTGCCACATCCCGTAATCTGTATGAAGCTAACTCTACTGACTCGGTGTCTGAAGCATGCATCACTCGCAGCGTTCTCAGCATTTGATCTATAAAATTCTGTGGGTCCTCCTCTGGTTTCGACCCAAAGAACTCTGGAGGGTCCAAATTAAGAAAGTCTCAGACTCTGGCACTAACGGCTCTGTCACCGTAACCTGTACCCTGCAGCTGGGCCTGAGCGGCTACTATTTGAGTCAACAATCCAATAGCCTCTCATACCTCCTGACCTAAGGCATCGGGGGGGGGGGGGTGCTGGAGTTTCTGTATGCTCCTCTGGAGAAGTTGAGGTATAAGGGGTCCGGGATGGAACTTTATTTTGGGACCCGCCTTCCTCTATATCTACTGGCGACTCCTGATTATTCCTTCTTTCGGCCACTGCCTTGCCCTTCTGGGCTGCTATTGCTTTTCTCTGCATAGGCATTACTCAAATCATAGCATATGGTCAGGAAAAAAGAATCCTTATATCATGGTTCGATAGCACGATCTAAGATAGGAAACAAAGAAAATCTTCCTAAATGCCTTGCAACCTCCTGTTTATAAGTGGGGTGCACTGCACACCATAAAAGAGACTCTACTAGACACGGCTTGCAAACAATTCAAGGACAGACCTGCTCTGATATCACTTTGTCACACCCCAACCTCGGTGAGGCGTGATTGGCACCCGGCACCTTACTGGGCCAAGCGAACCAAACTGTAACTCGCATCATCTATGTCTCCAATGGCAAGGTAAGTCCAAGAAGGCCAACTATGAATAAAATATCATGCATACGATATATACAATGGGCCTGCGACGTCAACATATCCACTAACAAAACATAACTGAGCTGTGCACAGGAATCTGTCTGCAAAGCCTCAAAGAACATGACTGAAGTGCATAAGTCGGGACAGGGCCCCCAACATACCCTTAACACAAAATACATATACAACCCAGACTCGGCAATGATCCAGGAAGAAGTGGAGCCCACCAATTAAAACTAGTACCTGAAAGTAGCATACTGGGAAGATCCTCATCCTGTCTGTCTACACCTGCAGGCATGAACGCAGCGTTCACAAGAAAGGACGTCAGTATGAATAGTGTACCAAGTATATAAGGCGGAAATGTAATATAATAAATATATACTGCAAGAAGAGGGATAAGAGTCCAATCGGCACTTCTGACTTACCAATGAGAATCTAGTACGCATGTCTCTTAATACTCTCATATCTTCCACTACATCCATTTACAATACTGTGTCTCTAACTTACTTATCGTCCTGGTGCTAAGCGCCCACCGATCGGTGGTAGCCGCCCGACCGATTACGTAGTTCGGTGGTAATAAGCTCCAGACCAAGCCACTGTAGCATGGTGGTAAATACATAGCTACCTAACTAGTGTGCAGACCGATGGTAAACACGTATGCGCGATCGGCCGTAGCCGTGGTAACATCTGCCCGACCGGTCGTAAACCAGTAGTAATTATAATTGACATCATAACCAAACTCTTACAAGTAATCTCTATACATTTCCCATGGTCATCAATTAAACCGTAGGGTCTACATAATCACATAAGACATATAAGCACAGCTCAGGCCATTAGTACTTCTTCCAGCTTGACTAAACATTAACCAAGTCCTAAGATACAACATAAATTTCTCTTCGAACAATAAAATACCTCATTAGGGATCCTCTACTAGCACTCCACGTCCCTCTCTCTCTCTCTCTCTCTCTCTCTCTCTCTCTCTCTCTCTCTCTCTCTCTCTCTCTCTCTCTCTCTCTCTCTCTCTCTCTCTCTCTCTCTCTCTCTCTCTCTCTCTCTCTCTCTCTCTCTCTCTCTCTCTCTCTCTCTCTCTCTCTCTCCCTAAGAACTTTGTTAGAAATTCGTTAACGATTATTATTATGGAACTATCATCATGAACACGTCCCACCTTGAAGAACAAATTATAGGTGAGATCAACATCGATGAATAACATCAATAGCCATGGACAAGTTCAATGATATAACGGAACATCGGGAAATGTAAACTTTGGTATTTTAGAAATAGAGTTATTGAGAATATCATATATAGGTTCACAACAAAGGGATCACGCCTCAAGAAAGGAGGGGGTTTAGCCTTAACATACCTGGAAACTCACTTCTCGACTTTCCAACCTACCTCCTGTCTTGCAATCTATTTACAATCGTTCGTAGTCTCGTAATCTACATATAAAATAATTCATACTATTGTTAGGCTCACCATCATACAATTGTCTCTAGCCTTTAATTAAAATCCTTTTAGAATCTGCCGAAATTCGGGGAGCATCTCTCCTGTTTATATGCCTAGCCCGAAATCACAATCCAGCAACCAAAAATAACGACAACAATACCAACATCAACAACAATATTATCAATACCAATATATTCTATAAACACCCCACACGATGTTTTATCCAATTCCTCAACCCATAAATTCATTATACGATCATTTAGTAACTTTTCCTCTGTAGCTAAGCTTAATTCAATATTAATAAGGAAAGATTAATACCTTTCATCTGCTAGAACTGCAATATCTTCAATTATCACCTTGAATCCAAGCCAAGTTTCACCGCAATAAAATATTATAATCACAACTATACGTTGTCCGGACCTAAATCCGGAGATTTCACTTAATTCGCGAAAAAATTTAGTGGATGAAAGTTGGGGGAACTCTCCAGAATATTTGGGAACTTTTAGGGAGTATTTGGTCTAAAAATAAGGGGGTAAACCCCCTTTTATACTTGGCTAGAGTCGGTTAGCATCGACTCAAAAATTGCTCAGCGCGTTCGCTCTGAGTTGCTGGGTTCTCCTCTGCGAATTCAAGCCACCTTCTGGGTTATTCGCGCAGGGTTAATTCCCTGCTCTGACAGCCCATCTTAAAATGCTCATAATTCTCTACTCCGACGTCGGATCGACGCGCAGTTTATTGTATTGGAAACTACACTTCATGAACTTAACTTTAGGATTTTGCTTTGCTTCAAAACTTCACAAATACTAAAAGATATTCTTTCTCCAAGTTGGGCTGAAATTTCCCTTCATATCTTCTCCAAAGTTCCAACAAACCTAATTTCCTTAAATCACTCGTCCTCCAATCCTTCCATAACTTATTATATGAACTTAAACCCTCATAGTCATAAGATAAACACATATAATCTCACATACCTCCTAAAAGGTAGCTCGAATCTCAACATACGAAACTACGGGGTGTAACACTAGCCATGGATAACATCCATCATAAAATCGGCCCCCCTGAAAACCCGAACACTCTTTCTCACAGGGGCCCTTTGGGCCCTCCCGGTAAATTTTCTATAGCTCTCGTGACTTTTTTGACCTTCTCGAGGTAGTAGGGCCCCGGATTTAACTTTAAAAATGAAATCTCTTGGAAATTCCGAGTTTAAAGGAGCCATTGTCGCATGTCTTGTGTGGCGAACTATTCGACTTCTTCACCGATCAAACTATGGGGAAGTCGCATGATCAAAGGTTCATTCTCTTTTTCCCCGCCAACGGGGCGCGGTATGGGGGTATCTTTTGGGGTTCCCCCCTCGTTGAACATTTTAAAATTGAATTTTGAACCCCCGGCAGTCCAAAATTTTTTCTCACAAAACGTTGTCCAAGGCTGGGCCTTTTTTGTGGGTTGGATTTTTTCCGAACTCCTCCCCCTTTCTCTCCTTCTTTGGCGTCCCCTTTTTACCCTCGTCATCTCCATTTTTTCGAAGTCCCCCGCTGGGGGGATTTTTTGAGTTAGGGAAAAACACTTGGTGGGGAGGTTAAAGGGATAGGGTCGCCCGGGGGGGTTGCCCTTGCTTGGGTTGGGGGTTTAAAAAACCCCGAGGGGTTTGGTTGGGGGGGTGGGGGGTTTCGGGAACGGGGATTTTTAATTGGTGGGGGGACAGGGCCGCATGGTTTTGGGGGCGGGTTTGGGAGGTGGCATAGTTTGGGTGACGGGGAAAAGGCGGGGAGGAGAGCAAAGAGGGGGAAGGAGGAGGGGGCCCCCTTTCCCGTAATTTTTTTTTACACCGCCTCCCCGCTACCTTTTCCCGAAGTCAAACCCGGGTTAAAATTTTTTGCTTTGTCCCCCGGGGGGCCCCTTTTAAATCCCCGGGGGTCTCCGTTGCGGAAAAAGGCTCATTTCTTACCCTTTGGGATACCGTATTTTTTTTTTTCCTTTTTATCGGAGGGAAACGGACTTGGGTCTCGGAAGTATTCCAACT
>NC_081350.1:12466939-12601939 GCF_029784015.1 Lycium ferocissimum
TTGTTAACTTAACCGTGAAAAGTAGCCTTGGTTACCCATTTAATTTTGATAAAAATCATTATGCTAAATCTGGGTTTGTAAAAGTCATTTTGGGGACTTTTATGTCAATCTAAACGGCATAGGTACCGTTATCCTAAGACGACTAGTTCATAAGATAAGGATTCCACTATATGATATGAGTTTTTTACAAGTTTTGTACAAATACAAACAAGGCTCAAATAAAGAAGATAGAGAAAAGAAAATGAAAGGATAGAGGAAGACTAGGGGAGTACCAAGCCCCTAGTTGGCCATTTTCACCCATGGATGGGTCTTCGAAGAAAGAATTTCCTTATGGGGCCTTGGGACCAATAGGCAGGTTGATCTTGACCCGAGTGATCATGCAGTGAGGAGGCTGAGAAAAGGAAAAAGGAACCCGGTTAGTTTAAGGATACTGAACTTATCACACTTATAACTATACGAACACATACATCAAATATATATACATGTATCAAACACATTTACAACTCATAGAGTAAGGTATCTCACTACTAAAAAAACGGAAAAAACCGTTACCGACGTCTAGCGTCGGTTTTTAACCAAGCCCAAGCCAGGCTTGAGCATTTTAACGTCAGTCGGTTTTAATAACCTCGCTTTCGAAAAACGACGGACAACGTCGGTTTTTTTCTGTGGGAGCCCGACATCGGTTACGTTGTCCGTCGGGTTTTTTATTCAAATATTTTTAAAAAATTAAAAAAAATTAAAAAACCGATGGACGGTCGGTTTTATTAAAGTCGGATTTTTATCTTATATATAAATATATTTTATGAAAAACGACGCCTTTGCGTCGGTTTTTTTATATAATTTTTTTATTTTTAATTATAAAACGGAAACACGGCGAGTCGGTTTTTTTGTAAAATATAAGCATTAATTCCGGAGCAGAAGCGGACGGTCGGTTTTTGCGGAAAATCTACAATTAATTTCCCGAGCCAGACGGACGAGAGTCGATTTCCGTCGGTTTTCTGGAAAATTTTCGGCATGCGAATCATGCATTTTACGCAACCCTTTTGCACAAAAACCGATGCAAATCTGCTCGAGAAACCAATAACAAAAGGTTTGCTCAAAACTAGCATTAAAATGCTCCAAATCAATTCTAAAAGAGCTACAACACATAAAATCATCCTAAGTAATAATAAAAAACACATCAAATACGATCTAAATAAACCTTCAAAGTTCGAAATATTTAAATGACCAACCAAAAGTACCATTAACTAGTTTTAACATAAGTCAGTATTAAATTCAAACTACTACAGCGATCATCCGGTGTTCGGGCTACGAAATCACCGTCGTCATCATCTTCGCGGGTCGGAGAGGAGGGAGAAGGGCACGCTTAAACGTCCACATGCGATGTGGCTTTTAAAATATGCCAACGTGACCCGTCTCTCCGTGATCGGTCCAAACATAATATTTGCTTAAACCCACATTTATATAAATGAACCTAACCCCAGGTTTCAAATCTCTTCATACCACCGTTGATGAGAACAAGGACAACTAATTACCCCTTCATTTGAAAAGGGTAAAGTGTCATTGCATGTTTGATAAACCATCCAACACCTTGACAAATTCATCATGTACACCATGAGTGCTATTATTCATATTATACATCCACACATCGATCCATCTACAAAAATATACCCTTAGTGTGGGAGTTATAGAAATATATTATAACTTAAGAATTCGACTTAAAATATAACTTAAGAAAACAATCCCAACCATTTCTAACTTTGGATTCTCAATAACAATTCTAACTTTAATAATTTATAAATTTTAACTTTAATAATTTTATAAATTCTAACCAATATAATTTTGAAAAGCACAATCCCAACTAATTCTAACTTTGAATTCTCAATAACAATTCTAACTTTAATAACTTATGGATTCTAACTTTAATTCTAAAAATTGAAAAGTAAATCTAGTCAAATAAAATCTACATTTTAGTTTTGAGGTTATAGAAATATTATAACTTAATAATTCTAACATAACTTAATAATTCTAACTTAATTTGAAAAGCACAATTCCAACCAATTCTAAAAATTGAAAAGTAAATCTAGAGAAATAAAATCTACATTTTAGTATTGAGGTTATAAAAATACTATAACTTAACAATTCTAACTTTGAAAAGCACAATCTCAATCCATTCTAATTTAGAATGATCAATAAAAATTCTAATAACTTATGGGTTTCTAACAAAAAGCACAATCCAACAACAACAAAAAAACTAGTCAAATAATTAAAGTATATATTTTTGCACATATTCAACATCAACAATATTACAAAGAATGATAACTAAGCTAACACAAATACATTGACAAAGAATATGAAATATAGCACAATCTCAACCCAAAAAAAAAAAAAATGACAAGTAAATTAAACTAGGCAAATAAAGTTTACTTCTTTTTTTCACAAATTCAACATTAATAACATTGCAAATGATGTTGAACAAAGCTAAATAGACGAGCATTAGGCCTAAAATCTACAAATAAAACTAAGATTAAAAATTTTTAATCTTACCTAATTAAGAAACTAACCTTCAAAATGGGTTTGGGGTAGGGGGAAAGGGCTGCGCGGGCGGCAGCGTTGAGCGGCGGCGAAATGGGAGAGCGGCGTCGGGCGGAGGGGAGGGGCGGCGGCTAGGGTTTGGGGAGGGTGGGTTTAATTTTGAAGAGGGATAGTTGAAATGGGAAAGAATCCCGTTACTGCCAATATATAGGAAAAACCGACGGACAAAACCGACTCTGTCCGTCGGTTTTTTTTCACTTTTTGGCCGGATTTTGACCCCAAAAATTTAAAAAAAAACGAAACGGAAACAACCGTCGGTTTTCTTCAAAAAAATGTTTATTATTTTTTTAAAAACAAAATGAATTGTATATTATTTATAATATTTTTTAAAATAAAACCGACGTACGACGTCGGTTTTATATTAATTTTTTTTTTTTTAATTAAGCGTGGGACGTCGGTTTATTTTAGCGGAATTATATTTTCAAAATTACGCAAAAAAACCGATGTTCCGTCGGTTTTCGATTAAAATAATTTAAAATAATTAAAAATACAAAAAACCGACTACGTAGTGGGGTTTTAAAATAATTTTTTAAACGACCCGGTCGTCGGTTTTTTGATCGTCGATTTTTAACGATTTTTAGTAGGTGTCTATGTATGGATATATATATATATATATATATATATATATATATATATATATATATAGAGAGAGAGAGAGAGAGAGAGAGAGAGAGACACACACACACGCGCACGCTATAAGGCCTCGGCTGGCAGAGGATTTGCATAACAAGGGAGGAGAGTCGCCCCCTCCCCCCACCCGTATTCCAGACGCTGCACAAGTTCCCAAGGGGTTTCGTGAACCCCGAGCATGGTGGATACCGGGAAGGCTAAGAATAGGCCCCTGCAAGAATTACCTCGTCCCCCCGCGATGTAGCCGAGGTAATAGGAAATATCCCGGGACATGACATACATAGATGGCCATATATATAAACATAATGTAGCCAGAAGCAGACTTTTCCCAATGAGTACAATATAAACAAGTGCAAGTCAAGAACATATGACCAAAGGTTAATCAAATCAAAACTTCAGGACATGGACATGAAGTAAGTAGGAGCAGAACCAAACATGTACTCAATGGAATGAACCAAAACAGGCTGCAGTAAACAAGAAACAAGGACCAAAATATGCAGTCATGGGGGGAAATTACAAACTGCAGCATGCAAATGTAAGGTAAATAAAAAAAGGAACAAGGCACATGATCATGGATGAGACAGCACGGGCTGTAGCATACAGATATAAGGTGGACAAGAACAAGAAACCAAAGCATATAATCATGGAGGGACACACACAAAACTGTAACACACGGGAGAGGTAAATACAGACAAGTACTAAAGCACATAATCATGGAGTGGACTAGAACAGGCTACATCTTCTAGGTAGGAGGCAAACAAAGCAAGTACCAAACACATAACCATGAGGTTGACTAGGACAAGCTGCATCTTGTAAATAGGAGGCAAACAGAAGTAAATTGAGGTATGTGGACATTGCAGGGACAGAGGCAGAACTAGAACCTTTCTGTGTCTGGGTTATCATATACAAGACACGGTATCATATAGAGGTAGTAGTGCAGTTTGGACAAGCAAACAGGACATGGACAAGACAAGTTAACATCTGTTTTATACTTATTAGCCGCTTATCTTGTCCTAACTTAAACCTTGTCACGCACACTTGCTCTTTATTTGTGATCAAATCATCGGTCATTCCCTATTGTATACTTAACTCTAACTTGGGGTCTCTTTTGGTCTAGGAATAGAATCACATGTGGTCCCAAGGTCCTTTATAATGGCCACAGTATTACAAACCCAGCTTGGGCACTTAAGTGCCATGGTGCCCTTTATATGAAGGAAAGGTATTATAAGCAAGCTAGGCTTGGTGTTCGGCTATCCCCTTTCTCCGGGCACCCTTAAAAAAAAGGTTCAACTTAGGCTATGTGGCCTTAGCTCACTTTCAGTCCCTTGTGATCATGTGGAAACTGGTTTCTCAAACTATTCACAGCCAAGGATTCAATACAAAAAGTTTCAAGTACATTTGCATATAAAACAGGCTTAATCATTTAAGCTAAGGTCATAACCATTTCTCAACCTCTTCAAGGTGTCACTAAGCTATTTAGAGTCATAGCATGGGTCAGCTTACCATTAGCAGGTTACTCAGGCCCTTTTAACTTCACAGAACCACCAATAGGTCTACACTCCCTACAGGTCAAGCTATGTCATAGGCTCTATTCAACCCAACCCCAGAGGTGCACACAACTAGATGGCAAACAAGTGGTAATTCAACACGAAGGCGATATTATCGGAGATGCGAAGAAGCAAACGATCAAGTAGTGATATTAACCATATAAGCAAGTCATTAAATTCAAATCGGAAGTACAAAACAATTCGAAAAGGACACGGCGAGCGTTTTTCCACTTTGGGCACTAATTCACTTCGAAAGAGCTTTGAAAGGTTTGTAACTTAAAGCACATTTAGACTTAATGGTTTAGCTCGCATCCCTTTCACAAATCCACGACATTTAACAATCATATCTACTAACTAGAACGATACCAATCCGTACATAGATGTACACTCGGAGCAACGGAAAATGGATTATAGAAGTATATCATGTAAGCAATCAGTCAAACAATCTTGGATCAATCTTAGTTCCTAGTAATGGTTTCTCAATTATTTAATCTAAGAAAATCTTTTAAGAAAATGAAAAAAAAAGTTTATAGCATAGTTAGGTTCTCAAAATCAAAGACTCAATCAGTACCACAAGGAAGCAAGTTCTGAGATGCCAGGTACAAATGCACAAGTTAAAGAGAACAGGATGCATATGATCATAAGTAAAAGCAATGATAAACATGAAGGTTATTATGCAGTCCTCGGTATATTCACTTGGATCATCACTAGTACACTCCCTAATCCTACTTCCTTATCACACACCTAACTCAAATAACAACAGCACAGACAACTAATCACCTCAGATTAGATCTATTTTAGAAGACATAGCTAAACACATGACTTAAGCTTTTCAAATACTAGCAGGATATTATTTAGCTCCAAGTGTACCCCTTCCCCAGATATAGCTAAGCTTTCCTAATCCACCTGAGGTCCTTGTGTGTCCCAGAACCATGAGAAGAAAGTTCAAAAGAAAAGAAAGAAGCCTCAGGGTCCTGAAAGGGAAGCAAGATAGGATGGGGTCATCACCTCCCCATTTCCTTTTCTTGAATCCTCTTTCAGTAAAAAAGGATCCTGGGTTCCACTGGTCATTACCTCCAGTTTATGCTCAGGCTCACCTTTTACTCTCCCAAGACCCTTCCCTCTTCTGACCTTATCCTCATACCTCATTGACAACCACTAAGAGCCTTGGGATGGTTTAGAATAGCTTACCACTATCATAAGTCTGCCATAGTTAACTCATTAAGCCCTATTTAGACCTTTAAGATCTTATGGTCCAGTTACAAACATGATCAAAGATTACCTAAGTCATTCAATCCACAGATAAGTGTTAACATATTAAGAAAGCAAACAATCAGCTGATGATTCATGTTTGGCATCCCACAGAGTTTACTTAGATTCTCGATAGTGTTACTCATAGAACATGTGAAATAAATCAACACTCAATCAGTCACGCAATGCTTGCAGTAACCATTTAGTCAACTGGACAAGGATCAAATCAAGTGTGCATGTACATGATAGGTCACTCCCATTTCAAGTCAATAATCAAATAAGGGAAGGAAGTAGACCACAGAAAATGTTAACTCACAGCATCCTGTCTTATGCATTCTATCCATAACCATTTCAAATTAAAGCATTTTGAGATATGAAAAAGCAAGAAGGGCAATCAACCTAAGGTCTCTTATGCACACTAGATAGACTACCAACCAAGGTAAGACTAGGGATGTAATGACGCTAGACCCTTTTACCTCATTCTTCAACCTAAATAACACACAGAGTGAAGATGACCCCAGACAGAGCCAAACAACCTCAAAGTCTCAGATTTACTGTGATTCTTTTGTACACCCTCTTTAAGCTTTGACACAGAGGAAACAAGGCAACCAAAACTTCATGGAATAGGATTTGGACAAAGATTGCCCCAGTTTCACAAACTCAATCATAGTTGATTCTCCATATCCAATCACATATAAATGGCATAAAACAACTCATCCTTAATCATGACCATCAGGACAGACTAGTTTTAAAGCACTTGAGTGATCATATAGAGATACTTATGTTGAAAACTGAACAAGCAAGCAAACATTATACCTACTTCCATGCTACTCCATTTTTAGGGATGCATCATTCAATTCTATTACCAATAACAACATCAGTTATAATTCTAAATTCAAAACTACATTGCCCTAGGCTCAACCTCCCATCATCATACTCAAACCATCTAATCAACCATACTTAAACACGATAAACAAATGAAGGCTAATTTACTTACATTGATAAACTCAAAAAAAAAAAACAAGATAAGATTTTTACTGGCCTAAACTCATCAAATAATTCTTAATTAATCATGATTGCATATTTACCACAAATGACCATAAACTAATATGGTGCTGTCAGGACCCTAACTCAAACCAAGCATATGTCATCAGACTAATCACCCCTCAAATAGACAAGGATCAAAACATGAATATGACTAAGCAGTACCCTCCTTAGCAAGAATTTTAGCAAATACAGCTCATTACTAATAATTCACTAAACAAAGCAAGGAAATAACATTACCATAACCTAAACCAATCAGACTTACTCTTAATTGTAATTAAAACGAAAGAGAAAATGCAAAAAAAAATAGTAATGATAACAAAATTAAATCTTACCTTTTTTGCGTGCAGTCGTGTCCAAGAATGGACTTGGAAACCTTTTTGTGCTTCCGATTTCTCCAACTCAAACCACAAAACAACAACCAAAGACACAAAGCAAAATAAAATTTTTAGACTATGAGACTTTAACTTCGAGTTTAAAGCCTAAAAATTATACTAATAAACTCAAGTCTTGAATTTTTAGATTCAAATCTCAAGTCTTCTCCTCCTCCTTTTCTTCTAAATAGTGGGTTCTATTTATAGAACCCCCAAAAATGCTAAAAAGACTCTTTCACCGATGTGGGACTTGTGAGTTTTTCTCACAAGTTCCACTTGAAATCAACTTTGAATGGACAGATCGAGAGTGAGGTGGTATTCAACGGCTCATTTTGAGCCTAATACACCTCAGACCACTTGCAAGTTAAAGAAAGCAAAGAAAATGGCTAGGACCGTACCTTTTAAAGATGTGTTTGGACGAATTTGTGAAAAAGACGTATGGAAAAGGACGAAGCCATTAATGCTTCGTCCTCTCCTCTGATTTTCCCATGCTCTACACTCCACTCTACGATGAGACGCGACGAGGGAAAAGGGGAGGGGGGCAGTGGTGCAGGCGATGCTAGGGTTTTGCCCTAACCGCCTCGCCTCTTTCCTCTTTTGCATAGACACCCCTAGGGTCTGAGAAATGGGAAATGATGGGAGGGTATACGCATTGCCTCCCCATTAAACGCTACGTGGGCCGGGTCTAGTCTGTTTGGACTGGGCTCGGTCGTACATATAAAAAAAATGAAAGGGGCCCCTTTCCACATATATATATACACACATAATGTATATATACACGTATACATTGTGTATATATATGTATGAAGGGCCAAATAGGCAGTCCAATAAATGGTCCAAGCTAAAAATATCAATTATTGACCATGATATTTTAATCATGATCGAATTAGGACGCAATTAATTTAAAACACGACTATTAAATCCATTTTTACAGATATGGCTTCATTTGTCTTTAAAGCTAAATGATCGTTGCAATTATAACCTTTTGTCTATCTAATTGCAAAAATATCCTTGGCTAATCTTAATCCGATTAATTACTTCAAATATAGCCTTATCTTGGTACTAATTAACCAATTAAAGCTAATTTGCGCTAATGACCTCAATTGATTTGCCAATGGATTTGGTCATCTCAATTAAAGCCAATAGGAGGCTAAATTTGCAAAAATGAGCCCTCTAATTAACCAAATTAATTACTAAAACAATTTATTAATTAAACAATTATGCAAACACATATAATTAAAGGCTAAGGTAAAATGGTCAATTCCTTTAATTACTCAAATTCCTTGGATAAAATAGGATAAATTATTTGCTAATTAGACTTTTCCCTGACTTAACAATAAAATAAATAATTATTCAAAATTGTTTTCCTTTTGATTAATTCTAATAAAATATTCCATAAATGTCATAAAATATCAATTAATTTCTAAATAACTTATATTGTCATGAAAATATTTTTATCAATTTAAAAGAGTAAAACATTAACCTAAACAATTTTATAAAATCTATTTAGACCCTTTAAGGTGCACAACTTATTTTATTTATTATCCAAGGACTATGAGCAATTAAAATGAATCATGAGAGGTCAAAAATTGGGTGTAAACAACCACTACCTAGCTAGTATGAGAGGTTCGTGGTCATTCCCAGGGAGCGCCTTCACCGTCCGTAGCTTTTCCCGTTTCCAGAGCCATGAAGGCTTGACTGTAAGATCCTCTTTTGAACCACATGTATCTCTTTTTAGACTTCTTCCCTTCGTTCTTGTCCATAAATTTACATGCATTTTTTGTATGGCAACAACTTCCACAGTCTCGTTCGTCGGTGAATGTCCGACATTGCTTATTGGGTGGGAGTGATCTTGCGCACTTCTACCAAGGAAGAGAGGAATTGGAAGTCCATTAGTGGTTCCACAAAATGGAGGGGCAAGAACCACGGTAACCCCTTAATTTTGTGATCTCGACTGCGTCATTCATTTTTGGCATCTCCTAATGATTAGCAATTTTCCGGGTCTGTTGATAGAAAGTCTCAAGTCAAATCCCCACCTTCTTTCGGGACTGCAACGACCAATATCCATAACATTGCAACTTAGGTTTTTGCTACCTAAGAAAGCGACACTTCATAACAATCTTGGTATCCCTCACTCGGCTTTACCAAAAGGAGGAGAGTCCCAGTTCTAGAGAGTCCGAAGAGGAGGAAATCAACTCAAATTACTTATTGCTTTTAGTTTTAGTTTTCAGGTTGCGTCCCGATGAATTCGACGTTTATTCATTATCTTAGAGGCTCCATAGACAGATATTGTTTTGTGGGTATTGGTTGAGTCGTTGTTCGACTCTCATGGGTATTTCTATGCTTTGACAATCTATTTATTACAGACTTCCGCTAATTTTATTTCTTAAATTATGAGCATGTGTTTGTCTAGTTACTTTATAACGTCTTTTAATTGGTTAATGAAAGATTATTAAAAAAAAAAAAAAGGGACTTGTTGTTATTAATTCATACGGTGCTTCCGGTTTTGTTCGTAGCATCAGATGACTGTTATGTCTAGGATGGGTTTTGGGGCATGCCACATATCCAATTTTGTGGCACCATAGTTATGAACCATACTTTCTAGTTATGGTCGCACCAGACCAGCCAAAACTTAGCAACAATCTTTTGTGCTAAAATGGCCATAACTCTCTCATATGACCTGCGAATGTGATGATTCTCGCTGCTATTGTTCCAAAATCATGATATTGATCTAATAGTTCGATAAAAACACAATTTGGAGCTCATTTGCTTCAATTAAAACCGACTTTTGAAACTCATCAAAATCTAACCATTTCATCCCGACACATCCAATACCCTATATGGACTTGACCAAAGGCTCAAAACACAAAGGGGAATATTGCAATATACAGTCAACCCTCAAGTCAAACTTATGTACATTAAACTCCAAATTCTCTTGCAGTAGTGTTGAATCTCACTCGGCCTCTTGGGCCCCTATCAGAACATACACACAAGGCTAAAATCATCATCCGAACCTATTGGAACCTTCAAATCAAGAATCCAATCTCGTTTACTCAAAATATTGACTTTGGTCAACTCTAAGAAGTTTAAGCCACTAATTTGGATTCAAGTACTCCAAAATGTTCCGGGAGCCCCTCGGGACTCGTGTCACTCATACCCTTAAGTTATATATCATCAAATGAAGTTACACAAAGTCTCAAATTGGGAAAAGAGGTTCTAAAACTCAAAATGACTTGTTGGGTCGTTACAGACTTACAGTAGGTTGTAGGTACTCCCTCTGTCCCAATTTATGTGATACCTTTCAGATTTCGAGATTCAAACAAGTCTTTCTTTGATCTTAATTTTTTCATATTTTTTTAAATATATTGAATTTCAACTATCGTGACTTAATAGTACTTTTTATGTAGTTTCGAAATATGTAAATTTTATTTCAAAAAAACTTAAAGATTCACAAAATTAAATTGCTTGACTCTCAAAATCCGAACTGTGTCACATAAAGTGGGACAGAGGGAGTATAAAGGATGGTTGTGATCAATTATCATTACTCGACCGATCATTTTGTTACTTGCATTTGCATTGTTTGATCCTTCCCCTATCACCATCGATGACTAGTTCAAGATTCAATCTCGAATCTACCTCTACTTGTTCATCAAAGATCACAAACTGACTGTGAATCTCGACCGCAGAAAAGACGATTTATTGTTGGTGTTGTTGAGTCAAAAAAATTTGTTAAGAGATCAACCTTATATCTAGATGGAATCGAACATGCGAACTCTGATACCATGTTAGCAACCACGGGAGAAGGCTTTGAGCTAAGAGAGGGGAGCGTAAGGTTGAAGCTATAGAGTGAAAAACTGGATCTATTTATTAAATAAACATGAACTCTCAATCTATTACAACTATACAACAACTATTTATACAAAGTAAAAGACTTAAAATTTCTTAATAAGCTAACTAATTAGCTTAACCACCTCCTTTAACTCAACTATGGTAACCCAGCTTGTAACTACTAACCATAGCTTAACAAGTTTTTTTATGCGAGATTTTATATTGTGATTAATTATATCAATGCATTCAACCAAACCACCACTAATTAGGCCTTCACAACATGTAGCCAAGTTACTAAAGCAACTCATGGAACAATAGTAGAGAATAACTACAGCGTGGTGTGAAATATGTGAGACCTCCTTTACTTTTTAATTAAAAATCGGGGGTTATATTTGAATATTTTGTAAAAAAGAATCTTTTACTAGGAAGTAATTTACCCACTTATTCAAGTTTACTTGACACGAGTTTGGTTTAGTCGGAATAGTGATATCTTTTATACTAGATATGGTCAAACCAAAAAAGAACATAATGTAAGACAATTTTCGAATTCGTTAAGAGTCTTGTTGATATGAATAATATGATTCACCTTTATAAAACCTCCACGACTTAGATAACTTTAATGAGATAAAATTATTTATGGTCATATGATGCAAGTGAACCCACAAAGACAACATGTTGTCACTCCATTTTATTGTCATCTTCTTGCCGGCCTCTATCGGTTTTGTATGTTTAATCAGGCAAAGTACTGAAAAATTGTCTCCCCATTAACTCCTACCGCACGAGTGAGTTGCCATCTAGATTCTAGTCCAATCATATACTTCAAACTGTACTTAATTCGCTTACCAAGGTAAATCAAAAGATAACGAAAGCTTTTGCTTCAGAAAGTACATAATAAAAAAAAATGATTTTCTTGCAAAAATAACATGCTCCCTCAAATTGGTATATGTAGAACATGTAAATGATGCAATGCTACTAAATTACCATTCTAATTTTTGCATAAAGTAATAAAAAATACAATCGCAACAAACAACTTGATGTTGCTTCTTTTTAATTTCTTTACTTTTTATTTGACATAATAGATCATTTATGAAAAGTTAAAATCAAGCTAGCTAGGTAGCAGAATTTGAATGCCAAAACAAGCAGTTTCAAGTACCTACAACTCATATAGGTAAGGACTTGAATAATAATAATAATAATCATATCTATCTATCTATCTATCTATCTATCTACCTATATTAGTATGAAAGCATAAATATAAATGTTGGTTGACTAAAATATCCTTTAAATATTGAACGACTTTTATGTCCTTCAAAGTTAAAATATCTCTTTAAGCAATAATTCAATATATTGGATAAAATTGTAATGTTAAAGGTTTTACCCAAAAATTAGGACTTTTGAGTTGAACTAAAAAAATGCTATTTTCCTACAATTGTGAGAACGAATCCTAAACTAAATAAACTAAACTGAACAAAATTAAGTTGGACTTTTACTTGAAACAAGATATCGTGGTCGTCATAACTATCTCGGACACGCACAAATTGTATCTGGAAAAAATCAACTTAATCACTAATTAGTTTGATTGCTCAAACTCTTTTCATTATCTTAGATAATTATGTTGGCTAACTTGATATTTAAGTTTATGTAAAATATTTCACATAAATATAATTGATCATCTTTGCATGTTTAGTCAATACCCAGTCATTCTGCTTTTAAGCATTATACTAATGTTACATTAAATTTCAGGATTTAAAAGACCGTTGCACTTTTCAAAAAAATGCTAAATGTCGATCACCAACAAAAATATTCTTGAAATGTTTATGGACATTTATACCATCCAAAAATTAAATCATTTCTTAAAAATATAATTCCATATAGGATAAATAGTAAAGTTAGCCTAATATGAATTTGCATAAATTTCTTATTCGAATCGAGTTCCAACTTTTATAGTATTTGACGTATTGTAACCTACCTATTTTTGAAGTCCAAGGGTCACACTGTTCTAGATGGATAAGAACACATTAAATCACCCAAACAACTCTTTTCCATTCGCGAATATTTAAGAAGTCATCTCCTGATTCGTTGAAAAGCCAAAGAGTCATCTTTGAAGGCTATACTATGCATCCTTATCCATATATAGTAGAATGTAAGGTAGGTTTGGGTATAGCAGGACTTGAACCTGGGACCATTAGGTTAAAAGCCCAATGCTCTACCAACTGAGCTGAGACGACAGATAACTCAATGGTTGATAGGTACTTCGAAATAAGCAGATCATAGATAAGTTTTTTCATATGAAAGAATGAAAAAGTGCTTTCGTTCTTGTGGAATAAGAAGCCTTTGTATCTTAATTAATGCACGTATTTAATTTATTCAGAGCTATTAGAGCCGAAATCACTTTTTGTGCGGCTTGTTCTAATTCTGATTGCTTTTACGCGAGAAAGGGGGACCACCCTCTAAGCCTTGGATAAGTGTCAGAGATTCCAGAGGTTGCCTTTCCACATAAGTCTGGTGCTGGAAGCTGCATAGAGTCTTTCGGGCAGCCTTCTTACTCCGGTTGAGAAAGCGCATGAGCGAAATGAGAAGACATAAAAAAAAAGATGCCTTTATCCCTAGAGATGCATTAGCTTGCCTTAGGACAAAAACTCTTTGATATCAGAACGGCGTAATGTTGTTTTTGTTTTTGTTTAGCGACACACTACATAGAATTATATTCACTTTTATTTTAGGGAATATAATTGATCACTGTACTTCGTACATATTTGACGGTAATAATTATTTTAGAATGTTGAAGCAGTTGAATGTTTATAATTTATGTTTGCATTTCGTAGCATTTGAAGCAAGATATATTCGTGCAAAGCATGAACATAGAAATTAGTTATTATAAAAGTGGGAAGCCTTTTAGTTCAAAGTTGAATTACTAAAATACCCATCAAATATTGAATGACCTTTTTACCCTTCAAAATAAAAGTGTCCTTTCAACATCAAGGTACAAAAAGAGTAAAAATACTTCATAGAAAATAACTACATCATTATTAATGCATATAAGGATTTTTAAACATAGGAGTTTTCTGAAAGGTTTTTTTATTATTATATTACAATAAAGAAGAACCCAAGGGTCAACCAATAGGCCAATATGATCAGAGTCATCTTATCAATTATGCCGTGCCTTTATTATTCATGTCTCATAAGTCATAACCACCAATTCATTAGTTTCAAAATGTAGAGAAACTAAGAGGTTGCAAAAATTAATTCAATACTCATTAGTGATGCATTAAATAATATATGAAACGGTAGTGACCATTTCATCTGATACTCTTTTGTGATGCATTAAATAATATATGAAACGGTAGAATATTGTAAATTCTTTAAATATGAGTTAAGGGACCTAAGGAAGATAGACCAATTCTGTACAGTTTATGGTTTTTATTTTTATGTTCCAGTTCCAACTTCTCTTTATCATGATTATTCAGTAATCACTTCTCTAATGGCTTTGCAGGCTATGAGTTCTCTTCAGATTATGCAACGGTGTATCCTATTACGGTCCAATCAACAACCTCCAAGTTAGTAAAATACATCCATTCATGAGTTTGAGCGGTGAATTATTTGGTTTATATCTTTTTCCAATATTTACCAATTCGCAATCTTGCATTGTACTTTTGTTTAAAATGAAGAATTATTTCTTCCGAGTTGTGATCTGCCTTTTTTGTGCTTCCAAGAAACACGCTACATAAGTAATTGCTTCACGGATTTACCAACAATGTATTGCATCAGTACTGCATTAAATTTTGAAAGTTTTTTATACTCCCCCATTCACTATTACTTGTCCAGTATTTTAAAAATCGATTTTTACTTTTACTTGTCACTTTTAGCATATTAAGACAAGACAATTTTTTTCTCATTTTACCCATAGTATTAATTACTCACTTCAAATCATTTTCCAAATTCAATAAAAATATGCACCAATTAACATGGGTAGATTGGTAAATTATGCACTTCATTTATTATTTTTTAAGGGGTGTGCAAAGTCAAAAGTGGACAAGTAAAAGTGAACGGAGGGAGTAATTCATTATGTATTGTTTTTGTTACTTTAAGAGTCTTGAGTGATGTTTTTACTACAATAATGATAAGTCTTTCCGATGATATCTATGATACAAACTATAATTATTTGCAATTTGTAATATTTATCAAAAAAAATATTTATTTAAGTAATATTTAGTCTCTAAAAAGTGGTTGGTTTCTAAGTCAACAACATAATTTTCCAAGTTTCTACTGACCACAACATATTGATGTTCATTAATAAATCCAAAAAATAAAAAAAATAAAAAATAAAAAGGTAGAACAAAAAGAAATAGAAAGAATACTGAAATATTTTCATTAATACTGAAATATTTTCATTTTAATTCTCATGCATTCTTCTTAAAGAACAAGCAAATATAATCTGTCTACAATATATAATCTTCTTAATCCTTGAAGAGAATATGTATCTGCATCAATATTTATTTTGACATTAATTTTTCATTGAATACTGAATTGGAAAGATTTGTAAATATACAAGTTGATCACTTATATTATAAAAAAAATAGCTCAAAACTTACATTACAAAAAATAACCCAAAATATACATACATATACAAACATATACAGACAGTTATACCAACATACACAAACAATACAAAGGCAGAGAGAAAGAGAGAGAGAGAGAGAGAGAGAGAGAGAGAGAGAGAGAGAGGGGGAGAGCAAGAGAGAGAAAAATTTCATTTTTTGTAAGAATTGATAGCATTGCTGCCCCAATTAACATACAGTGTAATTTTCTCTACTTAAATCATTGTCCGGACAAAAATAAAAGACATGCAAAATCAGTAGTAACAAAATTTTCATCAGAAAAAAAAAAAAAAACTTTATGCTACAAAGTGCGCATGAGCTTGTGAAAACAATCCCATAATATGCAATTACTCAAAGATACAAACAATTTAAAATGCGGCAGTATAATATTTCTCGACTAAAATAAGTTGTTAATAGAATTTCATCAAGACCTTCAATTTATCATCTTTTATTCAATTAATTTATGCTGCAACTACAAATTTCTCTTTAATCCTTTTGCAACAAAGTTAACTTCCTCATGTAGTACTTATCGCAAAATATCCGTATGCCTTGAATCTGTTACTCCATTTGGGGATCACACCAAAAAATGTTTTAATATGATCTCTATTGTTTTAAAAAGTTTATACTCATTTATATGCTAGACACGTGCAACGCACGAGTCTAAAACCTAGTAATAATAATCACAGCAACATCAACAACAATATATAAACCATATTGAGCATAGCATACAACATCCAGTCTTAGATACAGCAGATGTACAATTGCGCAAATTTTGAGCAAATTATCCTCTCCACTATTAGATGATATATGAAGATGAAACTTGACTAAACTAATGATATATATAACTCAAAGTATTATTATACATAATAATCACGTCACTTCATAGTAAATAAACGATTCTCAATAATTTTTTGATTTCTTCTATGGTTGGCTTCATCTTCGTTTCCAGTACGAATTTTCCTTCTATTCATCTCAGCATACATTTCCTCAATCATTGGTTTCCAAAGACGAACTCGAGCATTTATGAACCAATTAGATACCTGTTCAAAGCAAATGTCGGTTTATATTAGGATTTCAATGGAATTCAAACAAGAGAAAGAGCATCAAGATTTTGCTCTAAACAATTCACAAACTCGATATCCAAGTTTTAACCATACCTGACTCCTTGACAATCCACTTTTTACTGCCAGCAATTGCTTCTCTGCATCCTTTGGATATCTGAAACGCACGGTTGTTAAGTGTGTGAGCAAATCATTAGATTACAAGAATAAACCAGGGGCAGAGCGAGAGTGTCGGTTACGTTTCGGTCGAACCAATTAGCTTTTAGTTCAAATCCCGTATTTTGTCTTAAAAATTCATTGAATATGTACAAATTATTAATTTAGAACTTAGTAACTTATAAAGATTAGAATTCAGAATCCATAAGGTTCAAATCCTGGCTCCGCCTCTGAAATAAATGGGAACACATTCAACTAAGAGAATGTCAAGCTTTTCTATCATTCACTTTCCGGAGTTTGATTAAATCATCAGTTGTAATAGTTAGGATTGTAGTTACTGCACTCCACATGATATGTAAATTTGGTTATGGATTATTAGCTTGGCACCTTAATATATAAGTAAGGTCACCTGCTACAACAGATTACACTGACAATGTACATAAGTTGCAGCCATGAAAGAACGAACTTACGGGTGAAGAAAGTTCTGAAACATCCATGCCCTCAAAACTGAGACAGATCTTTCTGGCAAACCTCTCTGTGGCCTCCATAATTGATGATCTTTCCTTTTTAGCTGCTGAAGTGCCCACTGCTTTTGAATGAACGTTGTTTCAAATGACTTCTCTACCCCACTTTCTCCTCCTTTATTAAAATGTTCTCCCATCGCGAGAATGTAATTGCTTATTCTGTCCCTCAGGTTTTTGTACAAGGACGATATGGTTTGAAGGGCGAAACGAGCATGTATACTAGGATCCAACTCAGTGACAGCATGAAACGCAGAGATGACCATATGAATCTCATCCAAGCATTGGTTGTATTGATCATCAACCTAAATATACAAAATGTGTAAAACACAACACAACATATGATGAGTAAGCACATAGAGATTAAGAAGAGCCAAAGTGGAAGGAATGTCTAAAACACTACTAAAAAAAAACTGAAATTAGCTACAAAACTGTCGTTAAATGCTCGTAGCTAACAGAACTATTTGATAATCGATTTTTCTGTTTAGCTACAAAATTTGTCCGTCGCTACTTCTTGTTTTTTTAGTGGTAAACATATCAATCCTGACAAAGAAAACTAATCATCAAATAGTCTACTTACCACTTGTAACAAAGCCACCAGATTCTTTTTCTTTGCTTCAGAATCCATATGACCAATGATTATCTGGTCTCCGTCAGGTAAATCATCAGAATTCATGGCTGCATAGCCCCTACCGGTATCAGAACCCAAAGCAAACGAAGTGTTTGCACCAAACTCTGTCCCATTTCCTCGATAGCTTACTGAGTTAGGATTTTGAAGTGATAACTGTGCAATTTCAGAGAGTATTTCTTGCATTACGCGAAGATATCTTGATCCAGTTAAGAATTGCGAAAGGTGGACCGGTTTGTATGAGCCAAAGTTTAAAGACAGGTTTCTGCTGTTGCAAGATGTTAGCTCTGAATCAAAGCGTCTTTGAGGGAAAGCATGGTTGGTCACACCAGAGCAGGTTATATCCGAGCATTGGTTGGTCCCACATGCAACACCAGATTGTGATGTTGTTAGACTTAGAGAGAGCTCATTGCTAAATCTGGAGGAGCCAGAGGGACTGTCAGATCTCAAACTAGCAGTTTCTGATGAGAACCACGTGTTTGAATTCACATTTTCAGTTAATTGGAAAGGTTGGGACCCCGTTCGTCCAACAACGGTTCCACCAATTTCCGGGACACCGTCAAACTCATAGTTTCTGTAGGATCCAAATGAATGATTCAACACATTAGGATAGTTTAGACCATCAATTTTCTGGCCTTCTGCAGGATGTGATAAGGGAGCCAGTACTGTTAAATTTTCAGGATACTCATGCATAGCGTTTCTTGCAGCCAAAAGATTTGCAAGACACACAGCAGGAATTGGTATTCCCTCCATATACTGATCCTCTGTGTAAGCATTACTGATTGGATAAGAAGTACTAAGTGAAAACTCCTTTATTCTATTTCTCCCCATAGGCATCCCATTGTGAATAGCTTCAGTGTCAACAGCTCGAGGAAAATTTGGTAGATCTAGACAAGCTTGAGAAGTGTTTATGGCTTCTCCTTGCAGCATAAAAGGATAAGGAATTCCATGTCCATCCATGATATGGTTTTGTCCATCCATAATGTGGTTTTGATTGTTCAAACTAACTGTTTCGGGAAAGCTAATGGGAACAATGGTTGTATGAAGAAAATTTTCGTCTATAATAGGATGACGCTCCACCATTTTCAGTGGCAAATTGAGTTACACATCACTTCAGGTTATTCTATGGAATGACAAACTAACGCGATCAAGCTAAGAACAGCTGCTGACACACAGAAGTTTCTTCCACAACCTTTTAGCCTTGATAGATCACCAATAGTTCAGAACTCTTTACTTTTGGCTGAATACAATTGCCTATAACAAAAAAACAAAAAACAAAAAAATGTCAATCAATATTATTTAGATTACATTTTCACAGATTCTGTGGAAGCTCAGCAACATTTTATCGCCTACAAAGTTAACAAAATACATATATGTACAACTAAAAGTTTTAGGATATTAAATTAGGAAGAAAAAAAAAATCGCCGCATGCCTTAGCACCAGTGGACAGTAGAGAAAACACCTCTACCTCATTTATTCCATATGAATTTTATGATTAACATTATAAAAAGTTTACTGAGATCAAATATGAAACTGTTTAAGATATGTGTTTTACTTTCACCAAGCACATCAAAGTCCAAATTAACACTTCAAATGGTAATAACTGGGTTCTAAATTTAATATTTGTACATATTTAATGAATTTCTTAACACAAATACATTGTTTGAGCAATGCTATTGGATTAAACTGAGAGCCTGTTTGGATGGGCTTATTTTAAGCAGCTTATAAGCTGCAAACAGCTTATAAGCTAAAAATAAATAAGTTCCCCAACTTATTTTTTGTGGCTTATAAGTTGTTTTCAGCTTATAAGCTACTTTAGATAAGCTAAGTCAAACTGGCCCAATTATTTTTTTGAGCTTATTTAGAGCACAAAATGACTTTAAGCTGGCCAGCCAAACACTCAAAAAAGCTGAAAACAGCTTATAAGCAACTTATAAGCCAATCCAAACGGGCTCTGAATCGGTATCTGGGCTTCTAGCTCCACCCTTGTGTGCCTGAATCTAAAATATTAGTACTATATCAGTACCAGTGGCGGAGCCATATCGAGCCGAGGGTGTTCATCCGACCCCCATCGGCGGAAAAAAATACTGTTTTTACAAGGTTAAAATTATTTTTTATGTATATATAGTAGATGTTGAACCCTCTTAGGCTTCTTCGTATGTTTACTTTTTTATATTTTGAACCCCCTCGGCAGAAATCCTGGCTCCGCCACTGATCAGTAACAGAACCGTTCTAGAGTAACAGCAGAAAATGGAAAACAGGCAATCTACTCTTAAGAGCAACCAACAATATTTATAGAAATATGGCACCCCAAATTTCAAGATTATGATTATGTCACAAAAGAATGAGAACTAGGCGTCACCAGTGGCGGATCAAAAAATGAGTTCGCAGACAGAACCCGTCGAACCTTATACATATATGCGCAAATAACAAATATAGAGGGAATGAGACATATAATTCATAACTGACTCTCCTAACTCAGGTTTATCGGAAACAACTTCTCTACCTCTTACAAAGGTGGGTAAGGTTTACGTACCCCCTACCCTCCCCAAACCCCACTTCTGGGATCACATACGGTATGTTGTTGTTGTTGTACTCTCTTAGCTCAAAACCCACTGGACGCCACTTAAGTTAAACATTGTTAAGAACTGCCGTCTAAGTTCTAAAATCTCAAAAAGGAAGTGTTAATTTTCCAAATTTTTACGTTTGTGACCAAGAAATAGGTAAAATAGGACGTAAGATACAAAAAATCTGACAAAACCATTTCCTAGTGAGTGTGATTGAAGGCTGCTGAAGTAAAAATTTATCATGTCAAAACAACAACTAGCAATGTTCTTCTCCTTTACCACACAGATAAGGTGAAAATGTTAGAGAGAAAATATGGCACAAGTAGTATACAATGATAAACCAAGAATGCAACCAAAAAGAAAGAAAAATACTACAACATATATGGAACTTTATGATAGAAAAGACGGGAACATGAAATAGAATGGAAAAAATGTTTCATCACCCCTCATAATTGAACTTAAAACACATCCTATGTATAAATCATAGTTCAAGAAAAATACTTATAAGATTGCAAATATTACCAGTAGAAGCAATTCAAAGAAATAGCACTGGAGAAAGAAGATAACCAACTTTGAGAACAGCAGCTTCAATTCCTCTATGTGAATTTTCTTTGGAATTTCCTATTAAAATGGCATTCCAAGATTGTCTGTGTCATACAAAAAAGATGGATACCTTATTTGTTCTCAACACATATATATTAAGTTCACTAAAAAAATCCAAATGTGGAGAAAAACTCAAAACAAATCATTGGTTTTTTCCCTTTCACCCCCAAACAATGCTAATCAAAGGCCAGTAAAGTGCAAAGAGTCCTAAAAGAGGACCTTTTTTTTCCTCCCTTTAACAGTAAAGAACAAAGGTAAAAATGAAAAAGAAAAGGTGTATATGGTAGGACTAGTACACTTTATCAACCCCACACAAAAACTACAAGGAGTAAAAAAAGCCAATGCAAAAAGTAAGATGTTTTTGCTTGCATGAGGAAGAAAAGTGAGATTTTTACTCAGAACTCAACCCCCAAGAAACTCAGAAAAATTCAGTATCCCTCAGACCCCATCAAGAATCATCATCTTATATCACTTCATTTTGAAAAATAGCCTCTTTTTTGGTCATTATCCAAAGGATATTCATTAATAATCATAGAGATGATAGTGTGTGTGTTGTGTGTGTGAGTGAGAGAAGTGTTAAAAGCCAAAAAATGGGCTTCTTTGTTGTTGCAGAGAGATGAATAATTATATGGGATTTATGGACCCATAATGAAAAGATAGCCAAAGAAGAGCCACACATGAGTAAAACAAAGGAAAATCATTCACATTTCATGCATTCTTTCTTGTTGTATGTTTGCAAACAGAGAATAGTGAATAGTGAGTGTGCAAAAAGGCAAGCAGTGGCGGATGTACAGTTGAAAGGATGGCTTCCATTCAACTCACACTTTTTCCTTTCCTAATAAGACCACTAAAATCTAGGTGTTAAAATTAGTAGTAGTTGTTTCCCATAAGTTCCAAATATTTTTCATTTTATGAATTTATGGAGTTGAAGTTGCATTTGGTTATACTTTTTGTAAAGAATATTTGGAATGTACTTTTAAATTTGAATATAACTTTAAAAGTGAAAAGTGAGTTGAATAATAAATTATAAGCTATTTTTCAAATTTGAAATACAACCTTGAGTTGGATGTGAAATTTTTATCCTAAATATTAATTTTCAAATAAAGTGAAAGATTATTCCAAAAAGAAAAGAATATATTTTATGGTCAAATGGGTCCTATTATAAACAATATGTTTTGAACCTAAACTTGAGGAATTCAGTACTTGAACCCTAAGGAGCCGTTTGGTTTGGATTGTAGGGGATATAGCCTCCACATTAAAATCTGCAAGAAATAATCTCAGCATCATGTAATTCTTATCTAACTAATTCATGCATTATTAGTTCTTATATAACTGATTCCTGTATGAGCAATTTCTGCATAATATCCTCGAATCAAACGGCCCCTTAGGGGATGAGGGCAATAATCCCCTCATAAATTTTTGCATAAGATAAATTCGATCAGATGGATACACAATAATGCATTTAAATTTATTCTTTAAGATTGGCTGTATACGAAATAATAGTTCCTTCATATTTTTATACAGCGCTTGATTGACAGTATTATTAATTAATAGTCGTCTAAGGTTATGTAAAATTTATATTATTTTATATGCGATATAATGTTGGAAAGAAAAATACACATATTATTAAGACAAAGATTAAAGTACTTGAAAACAAAATTACGCTTAAAGTCATAATTGTCATTTGATGCATAAATAATAATTTAGGTAATACACCCTCCGCTCCATTTACCAAAGTTACGAATATTTGCTCAAATTCTATGCTTTTAATTATGGTTGAGAGGTTGTTTGGTACGCAGGATATGATGGAATATCTCAAGATTAAATTTGAATTTTAATTTATACTGTGTTTGGTTGACAGTATAAATTTATTTTGGGATAATAAATTTATACCGTCAACCAAACACAATATAAATTCAATATCAAACTTAATCCTGGATATCTCACCTTGTTCTATCAAACTTGAAATTATTTTATCCCACATCCCAGTGAGATAAATTAGTCCAAGAATTATTACCCTAGGACTATAATCTCGGAATAGTTTAGTCCACTAACCAAATGACTCTGGTATCGTATGGTTTATGAGATAAGATGAGATATTCCAGGAAGAGTATAAATTTATACTTTAATTGGTTGAAGGTATAAATTTATCGTTAATCCTGAGTTATCCACCTTATCCCATGGAAATAGGTGTTATTTTATTCCACCTCCCATGTGGATAAATTAATCCAAAATTATACTCATAGGACTATTATCCTGGATAATTTAGTCCGCAAACCAACCGACCTCTTATTAAATTAATTTAATCTAGACCTTTAATAAATAAACAGGATAAGTGTCACTCATCCATCTATACACTTGAGGAGATGAGAGAAGGTGTAATGGAGAGGAGCCAAATTCGACATTATAGCTATAATAATATGTCTTTACTATTTGACAGTGAAAATGGAAGTATAGTTTAGATTGAAATTATTTTTAAATATCAAATTATCTCATTTTTAACTATACTAAAAAGGGAAATGTGTCAAATAAGACCGAAAAATATAATTTATGCAAAATTAATATGTGAAGGAAAGTGACCCTTGAGATTAAGGAGCCGTATGGATATGGTTTGAAATCATGAGATGAAATCATGTTTGGACATGTAATTTGGATTTCTTAAGTTGTATTTTTCTTATAGATATAAAAAATCCTACAAGTTGTGAAAACTATCAAAATATGCTCAATTCTTATACAATCTTACTAAATGAGCAAGTCATAGTTCATAACAAAATGAATACGCTACTAGAAGCCTTACTAGAAAATACAACATCAATTGATCAAACTTTAGTTCAATAAAAAAGAAAATTTAACATGAATAGTAATGTAACTGCTCTTTAATATAATCCTTTCACATGGTAGACATAAATAAAGGTTGGTAAATGGTTGGTGGGAGTAATTATTAAAAATATCTATCAATTTATAGGTCTTGTTTTACAAAATATAAACTTATAGGTTAAGTTATATATTTAAAATTCTTAAAACCATGGTTTGAAATTTCAAATCATGCCTTTTTGAATGATGTGGGATTTCAAATCATATGAGATGAAATACATGTCCAAATGCTGATTTCATCTCATAATTTCAAACTATGATTTCAAATCGCATGTCCAAACACCTACTAAGGTGCCGTTTGGATATGATTTAAAATCATAATTTGAAATCTCAAATTATACTTTTTTGAATGAGTTGAAATTTCATCCCATAATTTCTAATTATGAAATAAAATCACATGTCCAAACGATTGATTTCAAATCATAATTTCAAATAGCATGTCCTACTAATAAATATCCGGTGTGTCAAGGGTAAGGTGTCACTACTACACTCCTACTAGTTGATGGGGTAGCAGGGCAGTACCACTCATTTCTTATTGCAGCCTTTAGAAAATCAGAGGGCCCATTCCTAGTACCCACCCCCTCTTTTTTTCTCTCTGGCATTTCTGCAGTAATGATCAGAACCAACATATCTGGATTCCCTTCCCTTAATTCTGTTGAAACTCCTGTATATTGCAGTGTTTTTTCTTGCAAAGGAAATTATTTCAAACACACGTAAAAAGCAGTCTGTGTTTTTTATCTAAGTTGGAAACCAAAGTCGATGAGAAAAGAGAGTAAAGAAAGCAAGAGAAAAACATGCTTTCGTTGCCTCATTCAAACAACTAAATGGTTAAGGCAAATAAATGTGAATGATGAAGGAACAGGAAACAGTACGGGGTTACTACTGTTGCACAAGCTGTGTGCTTTTCTAGCAGCACTACTTTGTCTTTTTATGATTATTAAGGGGTATAGGACTATAGGGTAATGGATAGAATTCTCCGGGTTAATTAGAGATTTTAGATTTGAAGTCCTGAAAAATGAAGAAACTATTGATAGAAAGTTAATGAGGGGCCTTTTCGACATGATTTGAATCGTTATAATTTGAATTTGAAGTTTTATTTGAACATGTAATTTAAATTTATTTAGTTGTATCTTTTTTCATAGAGATAAAAATCATCCAAACTTTTCTAATTTTTATACAATCTTATCAAATCAGCAAATTATAGTTCATAACAAAATTAATACGCTATTAAAATTTTTTTTTTAAAAATATAACATCAATTGATCAAACTTTAGTTCTATACAAAGAAAAATTGAACATGAGTTGCGATGTAACTACTCTTTAATATAATCCTCCACATGGTTAGTAAGAGTAAATTTGATATCAACTAGCAAATCTTTTAATAATTGATATAAATAATTGGTAAACATGGTTGGTGAATATATCTACCAACTTATGGATATTACAAAATATAAACTTATGGGTCAAGTTTTACATTTAAAAAATTTAACATCATGATTTAAAATCCCAAATCATGACTTTTTGGATGATTTTGAATGTTGATTTGAAATGATTTCATAGGGTCAACTTTCACATTTAAAAAATTTGAAATCATGTCTTGGAATCTCAAATCATCCAAAATTTGGGAAATCACGATATGAATGATTTGGGATTGAAGTTGAAGTTAAAATGTTATGCAAATTGCATAAATAAACGTTGATCTGAAATTACGATATAAAATAATTTCATATCGCATGTCCAATCGTCTACTAAAGAAATGAACATTGTGGCTAACAAAACCTCAATTAGTCATAACGTGGGGATTGTCCAATACCAACTAAACAAATCAATTTTATGAACAATAAATTGGGATTGGCTTAGTTATGATATCATTATAAAGAAATATACGTTGAGCCTGACCAACCTCAAAAGCTAACTAACAAAGTAAGGTTTGCTCTAGATCATTTAAAGAGGTCAATTTTTCCTCACCACATCGACGTGGATTCCATAAAATCTTATCCTTTACGAGTATGCAAGCAACGGAAATTTAAATTAGTTGGATTAATAAATTTAAAATAAAATAAATGATTATTAAACCCAAAAAAAAAGTGTGCCTTTTATGAAAGGGAGAGAGAGAAAGAGGGGCAAAATGAAATGATGATGACGGAAGCAAATTTGGAGTTTTTAGCAGAGAAAATCTGATGGGGAGATCTTTGACGAATTTACTGATGCAATTACCACCCCTATCTACTTACTTTCTGGCATTGTACGGTCCATTTTTTTACCGGATTTAAATAAGCAACACAAGTGGACAGTCCCACGGGTGCAACCCTAGTTTAACTAAAACAAATCTTTTGATCCCTATTTGGCTTCATGATTGATTTTCTTTTTATGGTGACAATTAGTGGGCGTTTGGTCATAAAAATTATTCATTTTTTTTCGAAAATTTTTTTACTTTTTTTTCTTTTAGCGTTTGGTCATAAAAATTATTTACTTTTTTTCGGAATTATATTTCGGAATACTAAAAACAAAAAAAACTTATTTTTTTACTTTTTTATACTACATTTTACCAAAAACTATAATTTCAAAAACTATGGTCAAACACAACTCTAACTCCAACTCTAACTCCAACTTCAAAAATTTTAAAAAAAGTGAAAAAGTTTTTGGTATTTATGATCAAACGGCACCTTAGCTTTCGAAAAATATTTGTGTGTTTTGTATTTCTCATCGAGTTAATTCTCTATATGATCATTCAAGTTAAAAAAATTATTGTAAATATCATTTTTATTTTTTTTAGAACAATAAAGTCACCCAAATATTACTATTTTTCTTAAAATATACTAAATACCTCAAAAGTCTCCTTCTCTCCTAATTAATATTGCATGTCATTAAAACCTTCTTTTTTTAATAATAGACTTATTTAGCTCATCAAATTCATTTAACCAAATTTCTGCTTAAAAACACTCTTGATTTCTCATCACCTTTCTCTTCCTTCATATCTATTAATTGTTCTTCAAGCTTCATTGCCGTAGATTCAGCCATTTGTTTCACTCAGAATGTCATGTAGAAAAAATATATAGATATTTGATAAATGCCTTTTTGTTATGTTTAAGTAACTGAGATTTGGGAACCATATGAGGAATAAATTATATATGGGTTTAATATGTAGTGTCAACTATTTTTCATTCATCCATCATTTTTTTATGTAACAATAACCACAATTTCATGTATTTTAGGCAAATGTTTGGCTAGTAGATTTGGTTGGTTATCGTTTGCTTTCTTTCATCCCATAATTTTATTTAAATATTTTTTTCCGCTTATTAAGAGTATTTAATTAACTGACTTCTTCATAATTTAATCACGTAGTGAGCAAACACTGATTATGATGCAATATATTGTGTACCTGCATTAGGTAGAAATTTAACTCTAAAAATTCAGAGTAGGAAAGGATATGTTGGTTAATTATGTGGAAAAAAATATGATATGTGAAAATATTTGAATTTGAATAGAAAGATAAAACTACTTAATTTTTTATTAAAATTGAAATATAATATATTGAATTGAGATTTAAAAAAAGGGAAAAGGGTCAAAAATACCCCTCTACTTTGGAAAAAGGGCTAAAAATATCCTTCAAACTTATTTTGGGTCAAAAATACCCCTCTCATCCTTAAAGTTTTCAAATATACCCCTGTCTTGATGGAAATTATTCTCCAAAATAACCCGAAATCATTTTTTAAACTCGCTCCATCATTTATACTCAACCCAACTAAATAATAACCCACAAGATCTCCTTATTCCCCCAATTCCCTCAAACTTCAAACCTACGTATTGGGGGAATAAGGGGATCTTATGGGTAATTATTTAGTTGGGTCGTTAAATGATGGAGCGGGTTTAAAAATAATTTCCCAAGTTATTTTGGGGGATAATTTCCGTCAAGACAGGGGTATATTTGAAAACTTTAAGGATGAGAGGGGTATTTTTTACCCAAAATAAGTTCGGAGGATACTTTTAGCCCTTTTTTCAAAGTAGAGGGGTATTATTGACCCTTTTCCCTTAAAAAAATCTTAGATTTGAAAAAGTGGCTTAATAGAAAGTATGTTTTAATACATTTGCTGCTTTTAACTGGGTCATAGTTGATTGGGTAGAAAATATGGGGTTGGTTAAATCAGTTTGATAAGTTAAATGGTAAAATTAGTAAGAGAATGGCTTTAATGACGTGGCATGCCAACTAGGAGAGAAAGAGACTTTTGAGGTGTTTAGTATATTTTGAGGAAAATAGTGATAGTTGAGTGACTTTTTTGTCCTAAAAAAAATAAAAGTGATATTTGTAGGCAGTTTCCCAAACCTGGGTGATCATCTAGGGAATTAATTCATTTCTCATCGTGTTGAATTACAAACGTATAAAGATCACGCTACAAATTCTAAAATATCGTAGAAGCTTTCATATCGTTGAGAATTACGAGAAAACCAACTAGAGGTAGTGGCACGAAGAGAGAAAGGAGGAACAAAGAAATTAAAGAACTCAAAATTAGGGGAAGGGTCAAATTTGCCCTTGAACTATTGTAACGACTCGCCTGGTCGTTTTGAGTAATACAATTGTTTATCCTAAAAAGAGAACAGTTGAATTTGTTTGTGGTTTAAAGGATATCTGACTTGATTTGTTATAAATATTAAGATAAAGCCAGTTATAATTATTAAGATCAATCTAATAAGAGATATATGAAATGGCAAAGAAGCAATAATAGAATAATTAGGTCTGAGCTCTGTTGATCATTGGAGCAAATCCTTTGATGGGTTTCCTCCGGTGGAACAAATATATGCTTTGGCTCTTAGAAAATGGAAACTCAATGGCGCAAAAGAATAATTAAAATAGCTAATTGTAAAGACTGAGTTTGAGAGAATGAGTATCAGTAATTGTTCCTTTTTATCCCTTTTCAAGGGTTGTTAGGCTCCTTTTATAGTACAAATACATGAGCTCTTAAGCTGTGATTAAATTCTAATAATGAATAATAAATGCAGCTTTAATTCTGGATTGTAACGCTTGCTCCGTATCTGGACCGATCATATAACGCCATTCTACTATTAATGACCCGGTACAGTTGCCTTTGTGGATTTATTCTGGATGTCTCCAGGGCTTCTCACTCGAATTAAATGAGACAACTTGCAACGTTCCACCTCCTACTGCCGCGTGTTCTATTACCATCTTGCCATGTATACAGATAGTCCCCCCACTCTCCGGTGGAAAGAAGTGATACCGAGGAATGGATTTGAAACAACACCGATTTTATCCTTATTTAATGGCGGGAAAACGAATCGTCCCATTGATTCATTCGAAAAGACAACCGTAAAACCCGAAATCAATACTCCTACTATGAAATGCCGGAAACCCTTCAATCAAGGTGATTGACATAAAGCTGCCATTCGTTGGAAGTTGTGTCCCTTTGAATACCAAATGTTTCATCTCCCCCATTTAGGTTATATATAAGGCAAGAGATCAAACCACAAACTCAATCAAATCTTTTCTATTTTTTTAGACGAGTAAACCCTCTTTTGTAACCTTCTTTGCCTACATCTTTACCTTCTTGTAAAAATTAAATCATGTCTACTACTTCATCTCCCGACCATTTTTCTCATAACGACACCCCATCCCATGGGCGCCGTTCTGGAAAAGCTCCAATTTCGCCTACAAGTCAAGAAATCGACCTGAACTCCCTTGCTGTTGATACCCTTCCTGCTGGGTTTAAGTACTATAAGGATTTTAACAATGTTGATCACCACCAATCTATTAAGGAAATTGAATCGTTCACCACCGCTGAAACTATCCTCACGGTTCACGCATACTGTAATTCACTCCTGAAATTGCAATTTCTGCCATCGATACCGATGCTAGGATGAACCACCATCCAAAGGGTTTTCCATGGTTTATACCTATCCTTTTGCGATAGGTTTCAACCTTCCTATTCCCCAGATAATTGAGGACTTCTGCTGTCGGTACCAGGTTTGCATCAATCAAATTGCTCCTCAAATTTGGCGCATTGTTTATTGCATATAATTTCTGGCAGACCAGGCCAGAGTTCCTTTCTCCCTTGACCATTTGATGCATTTGTACGCTCCTCAGGTTTTTCGAGGAGGGTTAATTCACTTGTATCCCTGAGGAAAATGTTGCCTGGTTAACCCGAAGGAAGATTTTGACCGAGGTTGGCTTCACAGGTTCATTATGATTCGGACCAGTCATCTCTATTGATTCATGCCCGAGCCATTCCTGGAGGCATGGAATCTTACTCGTAAGTATTCGCGTAGATATTCTATGTTCTTTCCCTTTTGCATCATTACTATAGGCCATATTTCATTTACCTCTTCTTCGGCATCTGAGTTTTTCCCCAGCAGTTCCTTTTGAGCCTGAACTTTTGGTCTTGATCTTCGAATGGGTGGTAGCATTTTTTAGCGCTTCTCCCAATTTGACTCTATCCCGGAGAAGCATGACATCCAGTTGAGGGAGAGGCAAGAAACATGGTGAGACACACTCACCCTTACGAACTTTTGATGACTTTTTGCTCTATTCTTTTTTTTTAACACTTCCTTCTAAGGGTCTTTCGGTGGGAAAACCCACTCCTCGAAGAGTCCAGACCCAGAAGGCCGCCCTGTCGAACATCGTCAATCTTTGCTTTGTCATGCCCCAACCTTGGTGAGGCGTGATTGGCACCTGGCACCTTACGGGACCAAGCAAACCAGGCTGTAACTCACATCGTCTATGTCTCGAATGGCAAAATAAGGCGAAGGTGGCCAACTATGAATATAATATCATGCATAAGTATATGTATGATAGGCCCACAATGCCGACATAACAACTGACCAAGTAAGACTAGCGGTACACAAGAAACTGTCTGCAAAGCCTCTATGAACATGACTGAAGTATATAAGTCGGGACAGGGCCCCCGACATACCCGTAACGCAAAAACACATATACAATTCCAGACTCCGCAATACTCCAGAAAGAAGTGGAGCGCACCAATCAAAACTGGTACCTGGAAGCAGCCTACTGCGGAAAGTCCTCGTCTCGTTTGTTTATACCTGAGGGCATGAACGCAGCGTCCCCAAACAAAAGGACGTCAATACGAATATTGTACTGAGTATGTAAGGCGGAAAATGTAACATAATAAGCATGTACTGTAATGAAGAAGGATAAGAATCAACCTGGCACTTCTGAGTTACCGATGTAAATCTAGCATACATATATACATATATACCTCTTCATATTTTTGCAATCTCCACTAGGTCTTTATACCCTACCAAGGCTTTGGTTAACTTATTACTAAAACATTATCCGAACATATGTTGCGGCGTGCAACTCGTTCCATATATAATACATGTCTCTTGATACCCTCGTATGCTTAACTATATCTGTGTACAACACTGTGGTTCTGATCTACTTATCATCCTAGTACTAACTACCCAACTGATCGGTACTCATATCTGTACCCTTCGTACAATCCCCATAGTCATGAAGAAAATTTGAAACTCATAAGCTAAACTGACTGAATAAATGCATCTATATGTCTGATATCTGAACCTATCTGTACATCTCTGCTTACTGAAATTGCCTCTGAGGGCGTATGACATGTATAGGTCATAGTGTCGAGGAAAGTACGGCCCAATCCAGTGATATGCAAATGCAAGTGCTACGATACGTGTAGCCCGATCCAGTGCAATGCAAGTGCTACGGTACATGTAGCCCGATCCAGTGCAACAAGTGCTACGATATGTGTAGCCCGATCCAGTGCAATGCAGATGCTACGGTACGTGTAGCCCGATCCAGTGCAATGCAAGTGCTACGGTACGTGTAGCCCTATCCAGTGCTATGCATGTGTGGCGGAACGTGCCACCCGATCCAAATATGAATGCAAGTGCTGCGGAACGTGCAGCCCGATCCAAATATCCTTTATAACCCTTTATATTCTTTTAGTGCTCATTATTTATCTACTAGCTTCTATGCACTTCTCATGGTCATCATTTATCCGTCAATGCCTATATAGCCATATGAAACTCATAAGCACGTTTCTGGGCCATTAAGACTTCTTCCCGATTAACTAAACCTTAACCCAATCCTGAGATACATCATAATCCTCTCTTCTAGCATCAAATACCTTATTAGGAATCATTCATTAGCACTCTATTCATGTCTTACAAAATATTCCTTGATAACACATTTCTAAATTCATCGGAATGACGTAAAGTCGTTATACCTTCGATTCCCATTATGAAGCTAACGTCACTGGTATGTCTCACCTTGAAGGAACAATAATTATAAGGTGAGATCAACAATAATGAATGGAGTCAGTAATCAGGTGACAAGCTCAATAGTAGCATGAAAACATGGAGGACTTTAAACTTTGACCTTTCTAGAATTGAAATCCTTATCACTATCATAGTCATCATCACTGTCATAATCATCATTACTATCATGCCTCTCTTTGGATGATCACTAACATAAGATGAGGTCACTTATCATGAATGCAAGCAAGAATTACCTAGCACGCCCAATAGTGTCATGAAAACATCTAGAACTTGGACTTTGGAAATCTCTAGAATTGGAGTCATCATAAGAATTCTGAGAATTATAGACTTCTGGCATTTCTATGAGTAAGAATCTTATGGATATCATATAGGGAATCATAACATAGGAATCATGCCTTTTGAAAGAAAGGTTTAACCTTAACATACCTGGAATCTTGCTTCTTGACTTTCCAACTTCTCTTGACTCACAATCTACATATAAAACCATTCATACTATTGTCAGGCTCGTCATCATACACTTGTCTCAATCCTTTAATTAAAATCCTTTTAGATTCTGCCGAAATTCGGGCAGCATCTCCCCTGTTTATATGCCTAGCCCGAAATCACAATCCAGCAACCAACAACAACAACAACAATACCAACATCAACAACAATATTATCAATACCAAAATATTCCATAAACATCCCACACGATGTTTTATTCAATTTCTCGACTCATAAATTCATTATATGCTCATTTAGTAACTTTTCCTCCGTAAATAAGCTTAAATCAATACTAATAAGGAGAGATTCATACCTTTCACTCGCTAGAATTGCAATATCTTCAATTATCACATTGAATCCAAGCCATGTTTCGCCGCAATACGATATTATAATTGCAGCTATGCGTTGTCCGAACTTAAATTCGGGGATTTCACTTAATTTGAGCTAAAATTCTATGGACGGAAGTTGGGGGATTATTCTAGAGAATTTAGGAAATTTTGAGAGGAGTTGGGCCGAAAAATAAGGGGTAAAACCCCTCTTATAAGGTTCAAAAGTTGGGGGGGGGGGGTCACCGTAAGCAAGATCGAAGACACGCCATCGTAGTCGTACTTGTAGCACGCGTTTTTGCTCTGTCCGCCTAACTTGTAACGTCCATAATTCTCTATTTCGATGTCGTATCGATGAGCGGTTTGTTGTGTTGGGAACTAGACTCCATGAACTTCAATTTAGACTTTTACCTTACTTCAAAACTCCTCATATACTAAAAGATATTCTTTCTCCAAGTTGGACCAAAATCGCCCCTCATATTTTCTTCAAAGTTCCAACAAATTTAATTTCCTTGATTCACTTGCCCTCCAATCCTTCCATAGCTTATTATATGAACTTAAACCTTCACAATCATAAGATAGACACATATAATCGCATATCTCCTTGAAGGTAACTCTGGTGTCCACAATTAAAACAACCAACACCCAACTGGTCTCAACGTGAAAAACTGCGGGGTGTAACAGCTTTCTCCAGTCGGAAGCGTAAGCCGAGATATGCCTTTATTTCCCCAGTGGGGATAAGTTCCAGGGTGCGCACCTGCAGTCTGCTCATGGAAGCATGAAGTAAAGCTCAGCAGGACGCTTACCCCGGAGTGGTTTTAATTAACAACGATAACAAGCAACTACGAGTTGGTGGTGCCCAGGATCCACTGCCTGATGGTTCCAACAAGGTGTCCAGGGAAGCTAAGGTTTCGCCTGCCAATTTGCGCCTAAGGAGTCTGACTCCCCCAATTTGTGAACCATCGTAAATGAGCTTTATTCCTCCAGTTAAGGCTGGAACTTCGCGTTCGTCTCCACATCCAAAACCTCTGATTGCCAGCTTGGAAAGCTCTCTAGCTCTTTTAGCCAATTTGTTCCTCCAAGTACTTATTTCGCCTTCTTGATTAATTCCCTCGCAAGTCCTTAGTGTCTTTGATTAACCTTTCCATTATTCGTGTTTCAGGGTCACCTCTACCGCCAAGCTTGCAAGCTCCCTTGCTCCTTCCTGTCGTGAGGTCAAGCTCCAGTAAGACAATGACAGCCTAAGGCCGAGGTAGAGAGGTTACAGGCTGAGGTTCGGGATTCCAATTCCCTCCAGGCTTCTTTGAGAATACACTTGGAAGACACGGCCAATTAGATACAGTACCTGGAGAATTCTCTCCAAACTCTGACTTTCTCATATGTAGGTCTTGTAACAAATCCGCCAGGCTCGAAGATGATTTGAACAACATTCGGAGCCAGCTTTTTAGTGTTGAGGTTTTCCGTGAACGCCTTAGAGCCCGATGCCATCAATTATGACTTCATTGTGATTTATCCATTATTAAGACTAGGAGGGATACGCTCGAAGAGGCAAGCGCTCCTGATTTTGATCTTTCCACATCGCTCCTTGAAGCAGAAATCGACTTGGAGGCTGTGAAAATGGTCCTCAAGGACATCCAGGATCCTGAAGTGAATAGGCCGGGAAATGAAGACTCTGGGTCACCACCTGGCGATGGAGTTGCTCCGGATAATTAGTCCTTGTACTTGCTCTAAACTTTCTATATCAGAATTGTTATTTTCCTTTTTTATTTTAGACAATTGCCAACTCTTGGTTTGATTCTATCACATTTTGATTATTAACCCTACCAGACCATGAGACCGGCTTGGGTTTGCAATATGGCTAGGTCGATTTTTACGACCTGTTGGCACATTCTATCCCTTAACAATACAACTTGTTTTCCTGCTTCATTTTTATTGAATATACGCTTTCTTTTTTACTTGGTTTTTTGAACAAACATTCCCTTCACCGTAGCTATCTTTGTTCCTATGGCTTTTTAGTGGAATACGAAGGCTAGGTTGCTGGGCAGGAACCAAAGAAGAGAACATTTAAGAAGTTTAGCTTCTTGATGCTCTTCTTGACATGTCTACTGATATCCTTGCCAAGTTGATCCTTGCTCGTCCTGGCAGAAGGTTCCAGAGAGGTTTGATGAAGAAGTAACCCATAGGTTTAATTCTGCCATAACCATATAGGAGGAGTTCTTACTACAATTTTTTAGAACAGTAGATGCTCTGAATGTTGATTTGCTTGACACTAGCAACTTGCTGGCACATTATAGCCCCTTTTTATACTTATTTTGAGATTTTTGTTGCACTCAATGGGTCTTTTCATTTCTGGCTAGATAAACATGACTTTTTTGCTTATTTTATGTTCATTCCTTCTCTATTGTTCCGGAAATTACTTATTATTCTAATGCAAGACAAGTTAAATCTATGTAATATTTAATACTTACCCGGATACATTGCTCCTGAAAATGTCTCCTCTCTTTTATCTATTTCCATCAAAAAAGTTATACTCGTGCAACACTTTTTGCTGAACTTCGAGCAAATAATAAATTCTTGCTTCTTTAGCTTAAATAATCTTATTGTTACCCGGAGTAAATTTTTTTCCAGATTAATAGTAATTTCCCTGAGTTTAAATGATATTGTACTTAATTTTCTGGAGTGCAATTGACTATGAGCCTGATTCCTTCGGATTTGACTATCTCAGAATCTGACTTTTTGAATTTCATTGCGTCTAGATTTGACTTACTCGAGTTTTATGTATCTCCAAGTTTGATTTTCATGGGTTTAATTACTTCCACATTTGATTTATTGGTCGGGAATGAATCATCCGGCTCAATTTTCTTTTTCATGAATAAGGCCTTATAATTATGTTGATGAATCAGACGCCTCTGATTCATTTGGGAATTATTTTCTTAAGTGCAAACTTATAGTTTTGTATATAATTGAGCAAGAATAACACTCAGTCAAAGTTTTGATTGAAAAGTCTATTCGACCAATATAATTCTCTTTCAGCTATTAATCAAGCATTTGAGAAACGAATTCATTGCAATCTTACAAACTTTGATTAACAAGCGTAGTGTCTGGTCAACAGTCCCCAGTTCTTACAACACTTAACTTTAAAGTTGTTGCACGGCTCTTGAATTAATCAAATTCTTGCGGCCACTCTTTTTGAAAGCTGCTTTGGGATTATTCTAGATTTCTGACTTTCTATCCAAAGCAACACGTTTGTTGCTGCCTCATTAAAAACCTTGCCGAAAAAATCCTTTCTTTATTTTCAGGGGTAAAACCCGGGCGAAGGGAAAAAGAGTGCAGTATGTGTTCTCTAAGTCCTCCAGATATCCTTGTGACCTTCTCTTATTTCTAGGCTCCAACCTTGCTGGGAAGCATTCAGGAATCAATCTTTTGCTCCTGCAATAAATATTAAAACTTTCTTAGAAAAAGAATCATTCAAATAATTTAAGCTTACCTTCAAACGATCTTGGCCTGAAATTCTTTGGCTCAACTTCCTTCTTTGTGGTTTTCTCCGATCAAATAATCGTTCGCTTATATTCTTTGCTCACTCAATTCATTGCTTATTCCTCCAACTTCGTTGCAAGTTTTTTTTCTTCGAAGCTACTTTAACTATGACACTATCGGGCATTCCACTCAATAAAATTTCTTGCCGGGACTCATTCCACTCCTTCCGGGGTCAGAAATTCCAACTGCTTGAGGGGAGCTGAGATCACGACGTTTGTATCTTGAATTCAAGGTTATCCCAGTACAACCTTGAAACCCTCGTCTCCATCTACTACTCGAAACTTCGCATTCCCTTCTCCGCCTCCGATGACTAACAATAATTCCACAACTCCAGATTGAACTAAGCCAATGGCTCCATCCTCGGACAATTCAATTTCACCCATTTCAGCTAACTGTTCTATGACTCCCCATTAGATAATGTTCACCGCACTTCTTGGACCGAAAACCACAATATTGTTAATCAAAGCGAAAATCACCAGATCATCAAGACGAGGTGAAATTTCCCTTATACTTTTGCTCCCTATTGATAACATATCCATCCACTCCAGTTTCGGAGTGTTTTGCCCTAGATAGGACCAATCAAAACAATCGATATTATCTTAAGAAATTCAATAACTTTAAGCCTGAGCTCTGGGGATAATCCGGTGCCCAGGTAGAATAATTTGATTCCTTTCTGGTACATATTTGGTTTGCTCGGGATCAGCAATTATCATGTTACTAACATAGCGAGGCTCAATCTGAGGCTCTTGCTTGACAAATTCCCTATGCTTTTTGTAGTTATCTTTGGCCCTGTCACTCAAGAACTCTCTCAAGTAGCCGTCCTTTAACAATCGTGCTACCTTGTCCCTGAGGTGCCGACAATCAACCGTTCGATGAGCATGAGTCCCATGATAATCTCAAAACAAGCTCATATCTTTCTGGCATGGATTCGTCCTCATTGGTCCAGGCCGTTTCAAGTCATCGATTTTTTTTTATCACCGCAACAAAATCAATATTAAAGTTGTTCTCTGACAACCTTGGATTTTCTGTTTTACTTGTTATAGAATCAATTTTTGCTATCTTGGGCTGCAGTCCTCATCTACTTTAACCAGACTCACCCGTCCTATCAGAAATCGGGCTTTCATATTAATTGCCCCTGACTCCGTTCTGGCCTTGAGCGAAGCCTTTCCTAATGATTAAGCGGCTGATACCTATCCTTTCCAAATCTGGAATCAAAGTCATCATTCCTTCTTGGCCTGTTGCAGTTCTTACTCTGACCAGTTGACCTAGCCAGGAATCCGAACTGGTCATCCTCCACCCGATTTTTTGACTCTTACCTATTGTGAACGCCTGCCCGTGTTGTAGCAAGGAATTCCAATAGTTTTTCTTTTAATTTTAACAAGGCACTAGAACTTTTAGGTTTCAATCCTTTGGCAAATGCCCCTGCTGCCCATTCGTTCGAAAAAACCGGCAGCAACATACGCTCCTTTTGAAATCTTATAACGAATTCTCTAAGTAACTATCACCTTGAGCAATTTTAAATATATTCGCTTTCATTGCTGACACCTTCTTTGCTCTAGCATGAACTTTAATAAAGGCATCCGCAAACATTTTGAAAGAATGGATTGAATGTTCCTGAAGCAACGAGTACCAAGTCATTGCCCCTTTGAATAAGGTTTCACCAAATTTCTTGAGCAGAACAAATTCAATTTCATCCTGCTGCATATCTTTTCCTTTAATAGCATATGTGTTTGAGGTCACGTGCTCTTGAAGATCGATGGCCCCATCATATTTGGGCTGATCCAACATCTTAAACCTCTTTGAGATTACTTTAGGTGTCATGCTTGTCGGGTATGACAACTGCACATATATTTTTTGAATCCGGCCCCTTTAGAGCTGGTGGGGCTCCTGGAATCTGATCTATCCGGGAATTGAATGCCTTAAACGTTTTTTCATTTTGATCCAACCGACTGTTTAATTCTTTCTCATTTTTCTCGGTATTTCCGGTTGGAAAGAGCCTCTAAGTACTGCATCACCTCGGGTGCTGCCCCATTGCTACGGGCTTCACCACTTCCTTCTCCGTGCACTGCCTCCTCATTGGGTGGATTAACCCCAGCATTATTTTTCCCTCCTTGCAAATCCGCAAGGACTTTCTTCTATTTTTTCAGTACATCCACTATTTTTTGCTATCCTCGATCCGCTTATGCAACCACTTCTTCTTCATGACCATTGCTTGGAATGAAATCATCTCCAGTGTGCTTGGATCCACGAGGTGAAACCGGGACTTGCTCGTTCTTCGTTCGATCCTCTCTAGCTGCTTGATTTTTTTCCTGAGTGTTTGAGTTGTTCAACACTTCATCAACTTGGTTTCCAGTGTTCGTCATTTTTAAGTATTACTTGGTAACAGAGATTTAAGAGTGATAAGTATAATGATTAGAGCAACAAAACAATATCACTATTATTCTTAGCTCCACGGTGGTTCGCCAATATGTTTACCTTAAAAAAAAAAAACAATTGAATTTATTTGTGGTTTAAAGGATACGTGACTTGATTTGTTATAAATAATGAAATAAAGCCAATTATAATTATTAAGATCAATCTAATTAAGAGATATATGAAATGGCAAAGAAGCAATAATAGAATAATTGGGCCTGAGCTCTGTTGATCCTTGGAGCAAATCCTTTGCTGGGTTCCTCCGGTAGAACAAATATGTGCTTTGGCTGTTAGAAAATGAAAACTATTCCGGTGCAAAAGAATAACTAAAATAGCTAATTGTAAAGACTGAGTTTGAGACAATGAGTATCAGTAATTGTTCTTTTTTTATTCCTTTTCAAGGACTGTTAGGCTCATTTTATAGTACAAATACATAAGCTCTTAAGCTGTGATTAAATTCTAATAATGAATAATAATGACTAATAAATACAACTTTAATTCTGGATTGTAACGCTTGCTCTGTATCTGGACCGGTCATATAACGCTATTCTCCTATTAATGACTCGGTACAATTGTTTTTGTAGATTTACTCCGTATGTCTCCGGGGCTTCTCACTCGAATTAAATGAGACAACTTGTAACGTTCCACCTCCTACTGTCACGTGTTCCATTACAATCTTGCCATGTATACAACAATGCTTTCCCTAAATGACACTTCTCATAGGTTTAGCTATGATTTATGACTTGTGGTAACATGTGGCACTGTTACACCTCGTAGTTTTATACGTTAAGATTCATCGTATGTTAGTTGCCCTAGTCTTGGACACCGAGGCTGTTTCCGAGGTTATACGAGGTTGGATATGCCTATTTTATATTTATAAGGCTTTAAGTTCATGTTTGCTAAGTTATGGAAGGATTAGGGAATAAGTGAATCGAAGAGAATACGTTTCGTCAAACTTCGTTTAAGATTGAACTATACGGATTGTATTTTGGGGTATACGGACCGTATTTTGTAATATGGACCGTATTTAAGGATTGGAAAATTGAGTGGAGAAGGCAGATTTTGGGGTTGAAAAATACGTACCATTATACGGCTATATTAGGCGTATAATTTTATACGGCCAGTATATATGGAACCGTATCTCTATGGCGGTGGATTTTGCTATTTTATATAATACGACTTGTCCTCATTTTTAATTCATTTTAACTCAACCCCAAGTTCATATAAGCTCTAGAAACCTCTCCCATCCTATTCAATCACTCCCCCAAGCAAAAATCAAAGATCAAAGTGAGAATTAAGTGCCTAGGGTTTTCAAAGTATTGTTGAAGCCTGTTTTTTCTCCTTGTAGAAGCTTTGAAGAATACTTCAAGGTGAAGTAATATTAGAATTGAAGTGTTCTTGAGTCCTTGAGGTAAGATTTCATCTTATTTCCATGTGTAAGATTTCATCTTATTTCCATGTTTATGAGTTTATGTGATAGTTATGTTAGGGTTTGAGAGAAAGAAATTGGAGGAAAGGTTCAAATATGAACTTATGTTATTTTGAGTTGTAATCTAACTCGAGCCATGATTGTTAGTGTGTTTTGAGAAAAAATCTTACTAGGGGATATAGTTAATGTTGAGAATGTGTTGAGGTTGTTATACTTGGTGTATTTGGAAGAAGGAAGTGTTGTATACAAGCGTACATCGGGCTGCACAATTGTATATCTTTAAATGTTGTGAATATGAGTTTAAAGAAGACCATATGAGGTTGTTATGTTGATTGTTGATGGTGGGATTTGTGGTGATGATTAAGAAATAGGGGAATACTGCATGTTTCACTTTAGAATCGGGTTATGATTGATATACGTGATATACTAGCGCTATCTAAGTTGTATATGTATTCCTTTGTTATAGGATTGACACTCTAGTTGTGATAAGCTCGTTGTTGGATTACTTGGACGACCTGAGGTATGTTAAGGCTAACTTTCCTTTTTTTTTTAGCCTGATCCTTATGAACGGAATATAAACGTAGCGATACTCCCTAATGAATTCAATTCTTAGCAGCTAGGGATGTTCCATGATGATTCATGTTCTAAAATGTTATTCTCGGTAAGTTCTTCTTCAGATTCAGTATCATTCATAGAGTCACTTATTGATGAAAATGCTATCCCATGACAATGTTCGGAGGTGTAACAGCTTTCCGTCACTCCAACAGATTCAGGATGTACTTTTATCATGTTCTTGTATTGCATTTCATTTATATATATATATACATATGAGACCTATGACCCCTCAGGCGTTATATACGAGTATATTATGTATTATATATATGTATGGGGTATGGGGAAGATGACGGCGTTATATACGCACTACCACCTGATCAGTTGGTCACATGATGATAATGATGATGATGACGCCCACATAGGCCGATATGATACGATGGGATGCCCACAGAGGCTTGACAGGCATTATATACGCATATATATGTATGAACCTTATGCGTGCATGCACACTATTTATGTATATCATTGGCCCACAGAGGCATTTCAAACATACAGGTTACATTCATTTCATCCTATGTTCTCTTATGTCTCTTTCATGTTACTTTCATGCCTTACATAAGATTTCTGTCCGTACCGACGTCCGTTCTCCGAGGCATGCGTTTCACGCTCGTTATTCAAGTAGATGTCGGACGATCCGGCCCGTAGCACGCAGTTAGCTAATATCGGGAGCACTCCTCTTGTTCCGGAGTTGCAGTCTAGTCTTGGTACGATATTTTTTTGATACGCATATGGGTATGGCGGGGCCCTGTCCCGACCTTGTTACGTCATATACTCTAGTAGATGCTTGTAGACAGTCATAATATAGCTAGACTTTGTATGGCCCCTTCGGCTAAAGTTTTTGCTGTATTGTATTTTATGATAGCCTTGTCGGCTTGTACAGTTTTTGTCCAACATAGTTGTATAGTATGTCTTCTTGGGCTCATCCCTTTTTTCAGCATATTTCTCATATGATTTAGCAGATTTTCATCTGGTGACCCCCAAGGTCCCCTCTTGTTTATGATCATGGTAGGAAAGAATGTTTAGTAGTGCTCGGCAGGTAGGGCCCGGGTGCCCGTCATGGCCTTCTAGTTTGGGGTCGTGACAGGCACGGGTCCCGAGACACCCATATGCACTTTGGAGAAGAAAAATCAAGAATAGAGGTTTTGGGAAAAAGAAATAAAATATGGAAAAGGGTCTAAAATACCCTCGAACTATTAGAATTGGTACAAAAATACCCTTTATCCACCTTTGAGCCCCCAAATACCCCTGACGTCCACCTATGGGTTCTAATATACTCCTGTCGTCTACCTATGGGATCTAATATACCCTTATTTCTAACAGCCCCATCTCATTTATGACATGTCAACATCTAATTGGTTACCCCATATAATTAACTAATGTAATTAATTTTAAACTATGTTGACTGGATCCCAGCCCTTCTACCCGACAAACCCGACCCGCCCCAAATTAAATAAGGCTAAAAACGAAGCAATTTTATCAAATTATCACTTATTTCTGCTGGAAACAATAAAAATTGCGGTACGCTAATGCTTAATTCAAGCACTAATACCAGGCTACATAATAGTTTATCCACTGTTTGCTTAGTTATTCTCATCCAGCTAATAACCTTCATATAACCTTCTAAAAGGAAGAGTAATTTAATAAAAACCAAAAGAAAAGGAAAAAAGAAGAAGTTAAAATTAGCAACAAAAAAAAAAAAAAAAAAAAAAAAAAAAGCCCAGTATGCAATAAGTGATGGGTAACCATTTCCTTTCGTAATTACCAGGAAATGCTTATGGTATACTTGGGGTGGGTCGGGTTTGTAAAGTAGGTGGGTTGGGATCCAATCAACATAGTTTAAAATTAATTAAATTAATTAATTATAAGGGGTAACCAATTAAACATTGTCAAGGCACATCATAAATGAGATGGGATTAGGGGTGTTCACGGTTTGGTTAAAAACCGATCCAAATCGAAAATCAAAACTAAACCGATAGAATAAACAGATATTTACTTAGGTTAGGATTGGTTTGGTTTTGAATTTTTAAAAATTGATAATATTTGGTTTGGTTTTGGTTTCACGAAAAGCAAACTGAAGAAAAATCCAAACCGAACCGACAAATTTTATACATAATTTTTATAATTATATATATACAATATTAATTTTTATAAATACTTTTAAATAATTTATATAATTTTTAAACAAAAGTTTATTTTTATTTTATCTCTAATAGGCTAATGAATTTTATACCTTAAGCCGATTTTAAAAAATAAATCCATAAATTCAAACTCATTTATTCAAAGAAACAACTATATGAGATTTACCTAGATTTATTTTTTGTATTTCTTATAAACTTTATTCACTTAATTTAAATCATAAATCCTAAGATATTTTCTCCATAATGCAAGAAACTATAGCTACCACAATAAAAGGGTAATAATGGATTATAAGTTGGAAAAGGATAGAAAATTCTCTCCTAATCGTAGGAAAAAAATACATGAAAGAGAGAAATATTGTTAATTTTCTTAAAACCGACTCAAACCGAACCAAACCGATAGATATGTATTATATTTGGTTTGGTTTGGTTTTAATAATTTTTAAACCGACTGGATTGGTTTGGTTTTGGTTTTGGTTTTGGTTTTAACCCAAAACAAACCCAAACCGACCCATGAACACCCCTAGATGGGACTGTTAGAAATAAGGGTATATTAGACCACATAGGTGGACGACAGGGGTATATTAGACCACATAGGTGGATGGTTGGGGTATTTGGGGGCTCAAAGGTGGATGGAGGGTATTTTTGTACCAATTCTAATAGTTCGAGGGTATTTTAGGCCCTTTTCCGAATAAAATAAGGTTTGACCAAGTCAACATTTGGGGTTAAAGGACTCGAAATCGAGGTTTGAAAGTTCGTATTGATTCGGATGATGATTTAGGACTTAGTTGGATAGTTTGGACGGGTCCTGAGGGGCTAGGGAGTAATTCGGGCACTGAATTCGCAAACTAGTAATTTCTAAGTATAATATTGAACCACGATCAAATACGTGTCTAGACGACTCCGATTGGTGATTTGAGTGTTCCAACGGGTTCATAGGGCATTTTTGGAGTGAATTGCATATTAGATTTGGATCTTAAGGTTTTCTATTGATGGTGCCCAGGTGATTAGTCATCACGGTCGAGAGCCAGGGAGGTTACCATCGTGTAAGGAGTTTGGTATGATAGGCATCACGATCCCGTGGCGTGGGCGCGTTCGTGTAAGGTTGGCCGACAAATGAATATCCGTGATCACGAGGGTGTGCACTTGGGAAGATGCTAAATATCGCCAAATCGGGATTTAGCCTTTTATTTCACAACTTGAGTTCTAGAGCTTGGATTTGAGCGACTTTGGAGGCGTTCTTCTCAATTCGGCAAGAGATTAAGTTTCTAACTCATATTGTTATTATTATTTGATTATCCACCTAATGTGGTCGTTTAATTCATGATTTGAGTGATTAAATGGAGGAATTTAGCCCTAGAACTTAAGAGAGTGAAATTTATGGATTTGGAGGCCCATTTGAAGACATTTTGGATTGAAAATTTAGATATGAATTCCCTAAGACACGAGTAACCCATTTTTTAAATAAATTTCGATTTTGACCTCGAGGGTTGGATTGACTTTTTAGTCTGGTTATTTTTTTAATTAAAATATGGGTATCATCATACTCGTTTAACGCCGTAAAGTGTGTTTTTACATAGACTATACTCGTTTAGTGATTTCAGACGTGGTCAAGCTTTCAAAGACTTAAATCTTCGCTCGGATCGAGGTAAGTTAAGACCTTGACTTTTAATGGGGGAGTGTTTTCTTAATTAAATAACATGAAATGGATTAAGGGTAAAGCGGTACAATATACACGAGGTGGCGAACACTTCTGGGATACATGTCGGGTTATGTGATTTGCTTGACTTATTTGCTTGAATTGCCTGACTAATTAATACATTAAGAGGAATTCAATGCTAAATGAGAATTACATGAGTATTGATGTCATGATTGGGCTTTGTTTGGAGATACGTGCATGTAGGTTGACATGTTTAGCTGAAGCTCATATTTTATTAATATTGATTATGTCATACGATTGCATATGTGATTTGATTCTATTATGAGATGCACGTGGAGACCGTCCGGGCTAGGTGAGCACCTACTCTCATCAAGCGAACCGAATAACTTATCACACCCTCAAAATATAATCCTTCACAAGATATAAAATCAATATCCAATCGTATAACAACAGAAATAATATAAAGATAAGGAATAAAGATCCCAAAACATAACTCATAATCGAAAAGTCAAAATGCTTCTACTAAAATTGACTACAAAGTGTTCAGGGGCACAACCCAAACATAGACTGAAAATAAATAAAAAATCTCTAGCCTTTACAGATTGAGTGGATAATTCACCTCAGCTGATAAAAAAGAATGTTGAACAGGTCCTCAAACGTCAAGTAGTATCAACTACATATCTGCAAGAAGCAATAAATTGTGAGCCACGAGGACAAAATAAGATCATCGACATATCCCTTATAATACTCCTAGACAAACCTCATAAAATAATATGCATATGGTAATGGATGTATACATATACAAAACATGTATCGTACATATAAGGCATCAAGTGTAAATAATCAATCGTGTCACATATAACTGAAATACTAGTGTCACCTATCCGTTGGAATACACCATCCATAAAACACATCAATTCTTTGTGTTGGATTATATGTACCAACTATCAACCCACGACTCAATTGTGCATTGCACTTGGCCATCTATAGCCAACCGCAGAACTGTGCGATCATTAGACAACTCCCAGTCTGCATGATGCTAGCACCATCTTATTTCATCAGCTCAAAATATATGCAACATACAATGTTTTATACATACTACAATATCTGTAGCTGAGCTTCATCCTTCTTGTTGAATAAACAGTTAAGGGTGTTCCATATTTTATAAGTTGATAAATAACTTATAATATGATCAAATATACTATGTAAGATAGACCTTTTTAGGATGAACTTCTCCTTGACATTGAATCTGCTTCCACTTATTGAGTATGTTGTTATTGTTCAGTTTGTCATCAGGGGAAAATGTGTTACTTTCATTAACAACGTCACACATATCCTTGTCAACAAGATATGATTCCATACAGATTTTTCATAACTTGTAATTGGACTAGTTCAATAATTTCATCCCCATTTCATTAGCACAACCACTCAAATTCATTTAAAGAAGAGGAAGCTTTTAAAGGAGAAGGAATTATTTAGATAGGAGAATTTGGTTATGCTAGAAAGAATTTCTTGAATTTGATCTAGTTACAAATAATTGAGACTTCACCTATTTATACTTGTCTTGAGATAGTTCTAGATATGATTCTAAATGTAAAATCTAAACAACTCTATCATCTTCTACAAGTATCTCCCCTGAATACCTAACACCTAGAATATTTAGACATTTCGTAAATATAACAACTATTAAAGAAATTCCACCACAATTATAAAAACTCTTCTAAATATCAACTCCCCCTGTATCAATTTGTTTGTTTTACTTTTTTCTTTAGTCCGTTTAAAAAAGAATGTCTCTTTTCTTTTTTGGTAACTTTTTAGTTTCAACTTTTCACATAGCATGTCTAGACCACAAGACTATAAGCATTTTGGTACATTATACGTATCTTTAATTTAAAATAACAAGATTCAAAATTCTTCTTTACTTTCTTAAACTCCGTGTCAAGCCAAAATCAAACAAACAAATTGTAATAGAGGCAATATGATTTTTATTCTTATAACAAATCAAGTTTAGTTTTTCACGTTTTAGCATTGCCAAATTTTCTTTACTGCCATAAACTCTGTGGCAAGTCAAAATCAAATAAACAAATTGAAACGGAGGGAGTATGATTTTTAATCTTATAACAAATCAACTTTAGTTTGTCAAATTTTTAGCATTGCCAAATTTTCATTTCCTTTTCGTTTCTTTTATCCACATTTATATGGGAACTAGATGAGGTTTGGCCCGCGTTTAGCATGGGCCCAATATTTTAAAAGTTAAAATAGCTATTTAAAATGACTTTTGTTTTAACATAAATTTGCAGAAAGAAAAGCCGGAAGAATGACCAATTCGCATAAATGTTTGCATTAAGGATAGGGGAAAAAACCCCTTGAAGCCCTTTCAGAGGGGGAAAAAGTAAATCATCAAATTGTATTAGTAAAATTTGCATCGGGCACAAAAAAATAATTTTGCAATATCTTATACGAAACAATACTTAAAAGAATGGATGATAGAATTAGTATTCCTTTTGTTTAGCCTATTTTTTCCTTTTCTATTATTGTTAAAATATAACTCTTTATCTTGTTGAATTAAAATTGTCATCTAGTTCATCTCATTGATTTATACTTCAATTGTATTGGCTCATTTAAACTTTAATTTTCTACTTTGTACTCTCATACTCGATAGTGACCCTTCCCCTATCAAATGGAAATTGATATTTTAACTTTTTAAAGGTGGAATTAGGGTATTAAAAATATTTAGTATAAACTATTCTTTAAAATTATTAGTAAGCTGATAATAATAATAATAAATCGAGTAATAATGCTATATCAAAGTGAGACGCATTCATCATAATTTAATAAGTTATTTAAGACTATCTTAAAAAGAAAGAGAAAGAATATCATAGATTAAAGAAATAAATGACTTTCTCTGTTTGAAAAGGTATTAAATTAGTTCTCAACTTCTCATGTGGCTCTAACAATAGGATTGGAGCTTTTAAAATGAAATTTTAATCTCTAAAAGTGTTTCCGCCTAAATATTATTTTATAGATTCTTCAAGTATTTTATAATAAAAGTTACATATTTGAAAACTATATAAAAGAACACTATAAGTCTGCATAATTAGTAATTCATAATATATGAAAAGAGTCAGAGAAAATTATAGTCAAAGAAAAAGCTATTTGACTCCCAAATAGTAAAATTCTCATATAAATTGGGACGGAGAGAGTAATATCTAAGATTTAATTTTAAGAACATCATCATTTTGAACTAAAATTTGGTATTTTTGTGATAGGATTTTTGGTTTGTTTCCTCAAGAAAAATATAATAAATGTAACCGACATAAATGTTATGCTATGATTTATCTTTTGAGATTCATACATTCATCAGAAGAAATCTCATGTACACACGCTGAGTTTTTTTTTCTTTGTGATTACCGTGGAAAAAATTGTGATTGACATTAATATAGATCATTTTTACTAACCTGTTTTTCGATTGGGTTGCATCTATGATCTCCAAAATTTTATGTATTTATCCAACCTTCAGTTATTGGCTAATAATTTATTTTTGCACGTACAATCTTGAACATTAAGAAAAAGACGAAAATACTGAAGTGTCCTAAAATTTAGAATATTCAAAAAGTAAAATAGGGAGAAAATAAAAGCTCTTTAAACATTGGCTTAAACTTCCTCTTTTTTTCATTTTGGCATCTCAACTAAATGTTGTTCTTATTGAACCCCTGAACTTGGCCTCAAGTGTGTCTATCAAACACAATCCGACTTACATAACATATATGGTGAATTTTAATTTTTTTAACCTTGCCCGTGAATGTCAATCGCATCCTACTTGAAAAATTCAACCAATTAAAATACCCTATCCATTTTAATTATACACATCAGATATTAAGTTTTGGTTTTTTAACTTTCAGTTTTGGTTTCTTATGTTTCAGTTTTTGATTTTCCAGCATTTATTTTTCAGTTTTGGGTTTTTATTTTCCAGTTTTTCTTTTCAGTTTTGGTTTCTTATTTTTCGCCTTTTAGTTTTTAGTTTTTATTTTCAGTTTTAGTTTCCAATATTGATTTCTTATTTTCCAATTTTGTTATTTTATTGGTTTAAGTGGTGGTTCTTCACTTGTATAACATAGTAGTACACTTCTTCCTATCTGATGTGTATAATTAAAATGAGTGGGGTATTTTAATTAGTTGAATTTTTCACATAAGATGCGATTGACATTCATGCGCAAAGCTAAAAAAATGAAACTCACCATATATGCTATGTAAGTCAGATTGTATTTGATAGACACACTTGAAGCCAGATTCAGAGATTCAATAGAAGCAACACTTAACTGAAGTGTCAAAATAAAAAAAAGAGATAAATTTAGGAGGCATATGCATTAACCCTTAAACATTCAAAAAATATGTTCATATATGACACATGCACAATAACGCGTGACCTTGCATCTTTACACGTGTCAGATGTTGTATAGAGAATGGACCTAACAGTGGGTCCTTCCACCGAGAAGCAAAGTACAGCAAGGACATTAGCTTCATAATTAAATGAGATGGGTATTTTGGTCAAAGAACTCTTTTTAAATAGAATTAATGAATAACAGACATAGAGGTATCTTTTGTTAAATGACAAGATTGCCCTTGGTCGTCCCAGGGCTTCACTCTTCTATATAGCAGAAAAAAAATACAACTACAATTTTGGTCATAGCTTGTAAATCTTTGTTTGTCCTTTTTAGTAAAATCAATAGCAAAGCAAAAGAATTTTAAGTGCCCCTCCAAGCAAAAACAAACGAGCTATCGTTTTCCTAATCTTTTTCGTTTCTTTTCATAGCAGTGTCAATTCATACAAATAGTACTCCTGATTAAGATTTATTCAGTTCAAAACTATTAACTTTCTTGTTTTGCTTTTCTAATTTCATTATTGAAGGCATATTTTATTTGTGATTAGACCCTTCAGTAGGGCATTGTCACTTCGTTTCTCCGGTAGAAAATCAATCTCCCCACAAAAAAAAAAAAAAATTGAAACCCTCTACCTCTAATGAAGTGCAAGTACTATTGTTTTCAAATAAATGTTACGAATATTTTTATATTTAGTAAGAATTTAATTTTAAATTTTCATAATTTTGAAATGTCTTTCTTTCTTTTTAAATTTCCGTAACTAATCAAATTTCACCAAATAACTTGAGATGAAGAATTATAGTAGCTCAGTTGGTTGACTACCTGAGTTTTCACCTTGGTGGTGAAAGTTCAATTTCCCACGTTGTAATCTCCTCCTTTATTTTTCCTTCCTTACCCCCAATTTAATAATAAGTTAAAAAGGAAAAACAAAACACATAACTTGAGATGAATACAGTATACTCTTCCTATAAACCAGAAAATAATGAGCGTCACTGTAAAAGGCAAGAGAAGAAAATTAAATTTCACTGCAAAAACATTTTCTCCTTTTTCCAAAGTTAGAAGGATAAATGAAACTGGCCCTATTTAGAGCGAAGTCAAAATATTAATATGACATAAGCTTGAAAAGTTTTAAACTTGAAAGATGATCAATTGACTTGGGATAATGTGCATGAGAGAATAACATGCTTGTTCAAATATTTCCTCCATATCATTGTGTTTTTTTTTTTTTTGAAGTGGACAGAGGAAGTAGTAACTTGAGCCATTACTCGTTTGATGTCAGTAGTAAATGCTTTTCAACACATTATTAGACAAAATTAAGTCAAATCACTTAGCAGTAAATTAAGTGGAATGACCGTGCCATCATTGACATTCCATCAGATGATATCCGTAACCTGAAATGTCCAAGTCTAATTCTATTCTTTTAACGTCCTTCATAGATTTTACTTGGAATGTTCTTTTCATAGTGGTGTTAAAATTTTGGAATCGCATATATGGGTCAAAAATTTTGAAATCGCATTTATGGCCGTCCGTATGGATTTTTTATTTAATTGGGTTGAATTTAAATAAAACGGATTTAAAAATAAAATTGAATTATATTGGAAATTTCTGTTAAGACAGGGGTATATTTAAAAACTTTAATGACGAGAGGGGTATTTTTTATCTAAATTTATAATAGAGAATTTTTTAGCCCTTTTCCCAAAATAGAGGAGTATGTTTGACCCTTTTCCCATAATTTAATGGGTTAACTACATTAAAAATTCATGTACTCTGACTCAATTACGGATACACTCCCTGTAATTTAAAATCAAACATTTACACTCCCTATATTATGAAAATTCTGCATTTACACCTCCTTGATGTTCTTTTTTTAAAAAAAGAATTTAAACCTTTTATATAATGAAAATCCTGCACAAATGAAATTTCATCTAACTAAGTATATAAGATAATTTTGAAGTGTAAAAATAAATTTTAAAACTAAAATAAAAAAAGAGAAATTTCTATATAATAAAGATTTAATTAAATAAAATTATAAATCACTTACATATTTAAAGTGCAAGAAAGTTATTACTAATATAGTTGATATGGTACATCTTATTAAATAATTCGTGTAAATTTTCCTATTTAAGAGTTTCGAACAATAAATGTTTCAAAAAATATTTATTATTTTTAAAACAAAAGGCATGAATAAAATATTTTGTTAATTTTTTTTTATCTTCGTTTTAACATTTCATAAAAGTTATTCAAAAAAATAAAACGTCTTATTTATAGTATTAGTTTGTCTTGTAATGATTATATTTTAATATATTACCGATATACGTCGTATGAGGTGTAAGTGAGAATTTTTATTGTACAAGAGATGTAAGTATTTGATTTTCAAATAAAGGGGGACTATCTGTAACTGAGTCATAGTACATGGGCTTTAAGAATCTAAACTCATAAACTATAAAAGTTACATTATAGTTTGATGTTTTTCTTCATCAAACTACCTTTTCAAAAATTAATTTGCCACATATTTTCAAATAATCCTAATATAATATACAAAAATATTACTGCTTAGACTCCAAAATAACGAGTCTGCAACTTAAATAACCCACTTTGTGGGATTTTGAACATAAATACCCACTAAAAAAAAGTTACCATACTGCCTTTTGCGCAAGAATTTCTGTAAAAAGGACTGCGATTAACGGTCTTTATTAAGTCCTTTTGCGCGGAATTTCCTTATGCAATAAGTTAATATAAACCCTAACACTTGACCATTTTCAAGTCACTCTTCACCTCCTCTATTTTCACTCTTTTAACATACTTTAGCCCCCCTAAAATCATGTCCCAAAGCTCCGAAGCATCAAACTTTGCTATAAAACCCGACGTTTGTGAATGCGGTTATTATTGTAAGCTAAGAACATCAATGACCCAAGATAATCCGGGCCGTCATTTTTTTTGCTGTAAAGTACCCGAAGTAAGTGTTTTTACAAGTTTTTAGGGTTTAGATTTTTTTCCACATAATCTACATATTTTACTTTCAAAAACTGATTTTCATGTAATGTTTATAGGATATGAATGGTTGCAAATATTTTCGATGGGAAGATGACATTCTCGTGGATAAAACGGTGGTGGCAAAGTTTAAAAAACCTCCTGTTAATAGAGATACCGCGATTTCACGTATCACTAGAGATACCGTGAAATTTAACTTGCAGTTTAAGCTTATGGAAGCTCAAGAAAAATTGACCTTTTGGAGGTCTTGCTAAAAGAATCCAAGAAAAACAAACAAATTACAAGGCTAACCTTAGAGACACTCAACATGAGAAAAATGCTTTGAAAGAAAAACTGAAATTTTGGAAGATTATTTGTGCTATCTTGTTGTTGTTTATTATTTCTATGTATTTTGTTTTTATGTATTTTTTGTTTAGTTTCTTATTTTTATGTATTTTGATTTTTACTAGTTGTACGTTTTCATGTATTATGTAATCGACACCTTTTATGTACTAATTTATTTGTGTTTTCTTTAAAATTGTGAATTGTTGAAATTTTTATGTATAATTAACTCTAAGAAGCTTCTATAAATTAATAATGACTATAACAATCATAGCAAATTAGAAACATACTAATTTTCTTCAAATTGATGACTTCATCATAAATTAAAATTATAAATTAAATCATAAGTCCAGAACTTAAATGATCCAAAAACTAAGCAAGTGAACCAAAATAAACCCCAATCTTCATCAGAATAGAAGTACTCAATATCGTCCTCAGAACAATATTTTGGGTTTCTTAAGATATATCTTCTTTCTATAGATGTTAGTTCTCTACCCATTGATGATGCTTGTTCTTCGGCCAACTTTAACATGTAAAATCTACAATGTCTTGCTAGCATTCTATTATTTTCTTTTCTAATCCTTTGTACGACAACCTCAAAAGAATGTGGATCAGTTCGAGGCATGGTCATTGAGAACCTTGTTGGGATTTGAGCGTTGAGATTTTTCATGTCATGAACAAGACGTTCTGATTCGGCATGCCGATATGCCCATTCTCGGCTAACCCGTAATAATATTCTCGTGGATTTGAATATTTCAAATTATAAAAATCATCATTACGCTCTATAAGAAGGTGAGGTTTCAAATCGTCTATCTTGAATTCATTGTTATCAAGATAACTCGATTCACTGGAATAGCCGCTATGATTTGAGCTTTCATCACCACTGCTATTTGAATCATTTGGAAGGAATACCTACCAATCTATATTTCTACTACTCGACATTGAATATGTTTTAGTTTAATAACAAATGAAAGACTACTTATATAGTTGCAAACCCCCAAGAACCCTTAGGGTCGTCATTATGACCCTACCTATCTACGTTATTATAAAAAAAATATATATATTAATAGGATCACGGGATTCATCTTCATTGGACATCTCACAGTCCGAATCCCACTTGGATCTGAATTTGACGTAACCATGTTGACCATATTCTACCCTGAGACAACTTATTTTCATCCGATTGTTCTCTTCGTGAAAATGATTAAGAGCAAAATTGAACTCTTGTAGTGTACAACACTATGCTCGCTTGTAACTGCTTTATATGACACACTTATATTGCGCAACATTTAAATGCACAAAGTATGACACACTTATCTAACAGAACTTTTATATAACTCTTTTGGTTAAGAGCTTTTATATAACTCATTCGGTTAAAAAAAACTCACATTTTAAAAAGGCCTAATTCAAGATGCTTCATTAAAAAAAAAAAAAAAAAACATCATTCATTACAAGAGGAAAATAGTTAAGATTCATAATTCAAGACAATTTGAATGCATCAAGAAGAATTAAAATACATTCATAAAATCATGAGGTTCTTCAATCACGAGAGGCTCTTCCAATACAAGAGGCTCTTCCACCACCAGAGGTACTTGCACCACTACGGCCCCGTAGGTTACACAAACGCTTATCATGGCCAAACTCCTTACACGTCGAGCACTTTCGAAAGTATGTCCTATTCGGAACATCCATTTGATTGAGAATCCGAGTTCGTGCGTTAACATGTAATTTACGGAAATACTTCTTATTAGCAATCATTGAAAATGACTCGTTTGGCAAATAAGCCTGATCACCAAGTAGGTAGAAACGACCGGCATACGCTTTAAGATAACTTTTGATCTTTGTATTCCGATGCCACATAATTTGATACCCTTTTTCCAATTGCCTCGAAATGCTTGATGGCATGAGAACACGGTATGTGGTATGATTGCCACTTACCATAACTCATGTGGTATGATTGCCACTTACCACAACTACACATTCTCGTTATCTCATAAACGGTATGAATGTTGCCTCCCCAACCTTGGTAATAACCTGTCCTGACTTCAAACACATGTTCAGCATAGTTATACTCTACCATCTTGTGTAGCTCGCATTTTTTCCTATGACGCTCGAACATTTTTACAAGATTTGGCATCTATTTCCCACCATCTGCTAATATGGCTTTGGCCTATCTTGTTCTAGCCATAAACCGCTCCTGACTTGCTTGTAAGTCATTCTCGCCATTGCGATAACGGGCGATAGTGCAAATTTTAGCAAACCATTGAATGACTCCGAGCTGTTTGTTGTTAGCATCCCCTGTCTCCTGCCTTCATCCTCATGTAATGTCCATTTGTCAACGTCGAGTGCCTTCGACCAATCATATGCTTCCGGCTTCACTGCCTTGATCATCTCCATCCGCACAAGAAATATTTTTTCTTGATGCTCTATTGCAGCCGCCTACATTAATTTGTTTATTGTGCTATTTCTAGAGGCAGTTTAAAAAATTGCCTTTATGTGCCTTAAACAAAAGCGATGGTAAGCAAAGGGAGGCTGCCACCCCGCCAAATGAAACATATTGTTCAATATGCCATGATGTAGATCAGATAGCACGCATATGCCCATACGATCCTTAATAACATATCGCCTCAAGTTTGTCAAAAACATCCCCCATGTCTCGTTGCTCTCGTTAGCGGCAATGGCGAAAGCAAGAGGGAATATCGACCCATTGGCATCTATTCCTACTGCAATCAGTAGCTTAACATCGTATATCCCGTACATATGTGTGCCATCTATGGATATAACTGGCCGGCAATGAGCAAAACCATCAATGCATGGTTTGAAGGTCCAAAACATAAAATTGAAATATTACTGGCCACACAAGGTTGGGTGTCGAGCTTCCACTCTACAACAGTACCAGGATTGAATTTTTGTAGAGCTGCCATATACCTCAGCAACTGCTGGAAATAGCCCTCCCATGTACCGTAAATCATCTCAAAAGCGCACCTATGCCCGAGATATCCCTTTCTCTTGCTTATCGTTTTATGATATACTCTCTCAACATTTCTAATGCATTTTTGATGGGGAACTTGGACAAGTTTAAACAAATCAATGATAATTTAATTGATGTCAAAATTATAATGAACTTGGTCGAATAGGTTACCTTGGGATTTCGGCAATGTCAGCAAGTAACACTTGAGCAATCATATTTGTATCTAAATTAAAATGATTTGCTCGATTCTCTTATCACAAGTGTGACGTGGGTGGAATTTTGTGATAATCCACATACTATCATGAGTAAAAATAACCCGACGCATCCATTGACGACCTTAATCCTATCGTCTGCAAACCAGTCTCCATATCTTTCGGGTTGAATCATCAACCCTAAACTCCCTCATTTCTTTGAAGCTATAAATTTTAACGGCCCTTTGCAATGCCTTTTTGGATTCAAACATCATGCCTTTTGCAAGATGAACTTCATGATTTATAAGATCGACCAGTTCTTTTCATAATTTTTGGCTAATTGACTCATCTTCTTTGGTGAAGACAAAGGCATTAGCACAACCTTGAAGATTGTCAAGATATGGAATCACGTGAGAATGCCGCTGGATTAGGTTTTCTGCCATCTGTTCGTCTTTGGTGAATTGGGCTTCCTACCAGCGGTTCTTGCTGGTGTGGCCCGCTTTGCATCATTTCTACTAACTGTTGTTCCTACCTATGAGGATGAACATCAACCTCATTATCTGATATATTTACGTCATCATCATCGGATAGCTCTGCATTCGGTATATCATCGCTATCACTCGATGATGTTTCTATATGATTTGGATAATCATCACCATCTAGTAAAGACCTCTTCTTACACGAAAAATAGGTAACATATTTTAAATACCAACATCAAAATATATATGGATTATTTAATATCAAGGTGATGAACCTACCGATAATGATCAATATTGTCAGTGTTTGAAGAAAGATCAACTACACCGAAATCAAGGTTTGGTACCACTAGCGAGTTTTTTGAATAATTTTCACTACAGAGGCAGTTCAAGTATTGTAAATACTAAACATCAAAACACTTATATTATTTAATTAATAAAAATATACCTACTTATAATAATCAACTGCACCGAACTGAGAGGATATCCCACTATTACTCATATCAGGTGTAAAACCCCTAAAAAGATACAAAAAAAATATTACTATTACCATACGTATAATAAACATGTGCTACTATACAAAATAATAATTACAGGATATTTTCCAATTTTCCCCATAATTTTGATTAAATTGCTGGCTTAGAGTTTCCAGCAGCACTTGACCACTCAAAATGTCTCCATAAGGACTCAAGTCCGTATAAGTGTTACCATGAGTAGACTGGACTTGAGGGACTTACTGACGAGTCTGGCAAGACTTCACTACTACAATTGTGAGGTATCTTTTCAACATACATTTCAAGAACATTGAGGGTGATTAACCCCTTATATTCTTCCGGCGCCCTCAAATATTCGCTCAAAGACTCATCATCAATGATATTCCACTCCCCATAAAGCACTAAACCTTGCGGTGCAATAGATATTGGATATCTGTCTATTACAAATAATCCATACTCACGATTACTTTTCATTCTTTTGTTTATGGCATTGATTAATGTTTCGTAATCCAAGGTAGTTGGAAACTTGACATGGTATTGTGGTTTAATACTATAACGAACAGTATTGTTATCATGAAGAGTTTCTCCATCCCAAATTAAAGAAACCTTAACAGTTGAAGGAGGAGAGGTCATTTTTTTTATGAACTTTGGAGCTGTTTTTTTTTTTCAAGAACTTGAAAAAAGATTAATTAAACTTATGAAATGGATGAGTCTTTACCTCATCCAAAATTCATATTAAATAGAAAAAACGTGAGCTAAAAGTGAACATTTAAAAAACGTGTGCTGCTAAATAATACTACCTATTGCGCAGGAATTTCTTGCGCAAAAGATAGTATTGTAACTTTTTTTTTTTTTTTTTTAGTGGGTATTTGGATCAAAATGCCACTTTGTGGGTCAATTAAGTTGCGGGCTCCCAAAATAACGAAGGCGATAAACTGTTTTTGTCTCTTTAACTCAATTATTATGTTTTGTTTTCTCTATGAAAACAAAGTAAAATAAAACAACAAAAAACACAAAAGATTATCGTGCCATTGTCCCAAAATCATATCTTCAAAAACCAAATCCAAACTCGAACAAGGGGGAAAAAAGAACTAGTTCCAAAACAACGACAAAATAAAACCAAGTTTGTTTTTAATTCGACTCCCATCTTTTCTTTAGTAATTGGCTTAGACACCAACAACTGAGGATGCTGAAACTTGTAACTTTGAAACTTCATCAACTAAATAACGTCGATCAACCTCTAGACTACGGTGGATGTGGCTCAATTTATTACTGTAGTTTGGTATTGGAATTAAACTCGTCCTGGATCTGGGCTTTTATGAAAAGCTCTTTAGGCCTACGTTAGTTGGACCTCTATGACCCATTTATATTTTGGACTTGAAGGCAACTTACAAATGTATTAGCGATTGTTATTGAAGTCACCGCTTTATTCGACGTAAGTTCTGTAGAATATTTATCTTTAAACTAAACTTTTCGCTTGTGCAGATAAGTTTATGTTGGAATTAACTTATGCAGCATAAGTTGGGTGGTATTTTTCAGATTTTGTTGAGTGTTGAAAGTTCTGCTATGTCCTGCATAACTTATGAGATATTATGATATATATGCCGAGCAAAATCTAAACTTATGCCACACGAAAAGTCTTTGAAGGACAAAAATTAAAGACCACCTGAAATAGGCGCATTTGTGCGAATGACCCATTTTTATTTTTACATAAATGAACCACCCAAAGTAACTTTTAACATCTAGCATAACCGAACATGTTTTAGTCCTGGTTTAGCCAACAAAATGTTTGAATTGAATTTCATGAAAGTTGTATTGCATCAGCCCGACCCCGTAGCCAAATCTCTTTCAATATAACCTTTTTACTTTGGGATAAATATTCATTTGATCGGACTCCCAACTTATTACCCGATTTAACTCTAATCTCACACTTTAGCTTATAGGTACAACCTTTTCTCTTCCTTATAATCTTCTCATTTTTCTCTCTATTTTTCTTCGTTTGTTGCAGGAGCTTAGGTGGTCTGTCAGTCGGTCTTATTTGTCGAAAATTAAAGTGATGAATTTATCATATTTCATAACAGAGTTTCTGGTCGCGTTATGTGTCTTGTTTGGCATCGTTTTCTTGCTTTACTGATGGGTTATTTCTCATTTACTAAGTGATACTTAGAACGTATAAGCTCAATTTCTTTGCCGCCAATATAAATGGATATGTTGAACCGCTCATTGAAGAATAAGGCAAAAAATATTGCAAGCTAACTCTTATCGTTGATGTCTTCAACACGGTATTCTTCTTGCTCGGTGCTCTATTGCCTCCTTGCAATGAAAATTGTTAAACATTCTTCTTATTCTTTTTGTGTTTGTTGAGGGGAATGGAGATTGTGTTGTTGATGGATGTTCTAAGTTGAGTTTGTATGTTAATGTATTTTTAAGGGAGCAATGAGGTCTATATGATATTATATATTTTGCACACCGTGAATAATTATGTATATCAGTGTATATATTTTGTATATTCATGCATAACCATGTATATTCGTTTATATACTAACAGTTATACATGATTATACATGAGTATATACAATTATACAATACAATATCTCGAGACCCCCTGAACTTGAAACATTTTATTCCGTGTATCCCTAAATTATTTTTGGTGATAATAAACTCCATATACTTGGCTATTCGGTAGCTTTCAGCCCCATTGGTTGCTAACATGGCAAAGAGATTAGAGACGTGAGGTAGATGAGAAATCGATAGATCATCTTTCAAGTGGACTATTTTTCAATCGCTAACTACATATAGTTATATACAATAGTTTATTTGTTATAATTGTGTATTACTCCTTAATGAGCCTATTTAGATGGGCTTAAAAAAAACAGGTTATAAGCTGAAAACAGCTTATAAGCAAAACAAAAAAATAAAAAAATAAAAAAAATTGGGGTAGTAGATAAGTTAAGATAAACGGGCCCAATTATTTTTTTTGGACTGATTTAAGCACAAAATGGCTTATAAGCTGGTCAGCCAAATACTCAAAAAAGTTGAAAACAGCTTATAAGTTGTTTTCAGCAACTTATAAGCCAATCCAAACGGGCTCATAATATACCATATGTAGTTTACCTCTAACTTTGTATTGTTCTTATTTATCTTTTGAAGCAATGATTATTTATTCCAATTGTATTCTTTTTTTTTTTCTAGCAAATTTTGCATAAAATTCTTAAAACTTCATAGTTTAAATAATCTTTTTAGCCAAAATGATGGATTTTCAACTATTTACATTTTTTTTTTTTAATATCAACTTCAGCTGCAATGACAATTTGTTTCAACTATGTATTCCTTCTTTTTTGGCGAAATATGTACGGAAAACTTGGGTGAAACTCTATTGTGTGCATCCGAATTAAAAAAGATTAGCCTAAATAATGGAGTTCCAAACATGTTTTGTTTTTACAAATTTGGCTTTTCCAAAAAATTAAATGAATTTAATAAGGTAAAAAATATATTCTTTGATTATTAAAAATACCACATGGACATAATATATCTATGTGGCAGCGAGTGCATCACACTTTTTTAGGCTGAAGTCCTCCTGAGCGTGAAACTACCAAATATTAAGGGGGGTGTGTGTGTGGTGGGGGGTGGGGGGGGGAGGGGTACTTATGACCAAAGATTAGTTGTACACTAAATAAAAAGTGTCAAGTTAGGGTCTCAAAGTAGTATGACTACATGTAATTAGACAAGAGCTTTTTTTTTTTTTGGCTTCATGTAGTGTATATTCACTGTGTAATAGTGCATATCTAATGTATTATAGTTATAATTAATGTATATTTATGTATAACAATGTATAGAAGGTGTTCAATATTTTGAATCTTTCAAGTGAAATAAGTATTTTCACTTACAAAAGCATAAAATTTGGTAAAAAAAAGATTCAGGTAAAAGAAAGATTCTCAATTTTCTTATTTTCATGTTTGTGGAGAGTGAATATATATAAGTATTTTGTTTTTTATCTACAACTTCTTCTTTGTCCGAAAGATTGTAGCTCATATGGTTACATGTTTTTCATTTGTGTTGATCGTCAAATTGAGTATGTCTTTAAATTTATGGGAACAACAAAAAGTGATAATGAGAAAAACAGTCGAGAATAAATGTGTATAGGCTTGGCTTGGAAAATGCAAAAGTAAAAATATATTTACATACTTGGTCGGACAGCTTCCCATTTCAGTACCGATTGACCATATTTCATTATATATCCCTACGAGTCATAAAAATTAATACATACAGTAGCTAATAAAATGTCACCGAGATCTTCCACCGATTGAATAGGCAAACATCAGTGTTTAAGGTCAACGACAATCCTCCCAGCAACAAGCCATCACCAATCAAAAAATAAAAAATTACTTACAGTTGAGTTTGGGTTAGCTAGAACTTATTTTGTGTTTGATTACTTTTGATCCTCAACAGAAAGAATTGACCTTTGCCAGTTGCCAGCGCAATTCACATTTCATGATTCCCCAGTTCACTCATTTTTATTTTCCAGATTTGTAGCTTCATTCCTTTTTCCTCCTTCATTCTGTTTCATAATCAAATTTCATTTACCTCTGTGTTAAATATTAGTATACAAGTTGAAGTGATGAAAAACCAAGTTGAGTTTCTTGAAGTTAAAGAATGAAAAATTCATCTTTGAGCATGCAAAGAGAAGTCATAGTTTTTGGTGAAGTATTGCGCTTTGTTTAGTGAAGAAAGTGAAGCTTTTTGTTACTGTATTCCATCATTTTCTGGTGAAGCTTCATCTTTCATGCCAAGATTTGTATAGTGAACGAAGATTTGGGTGACAGAGAGGAGAGGTAATTCAAATTTGGGAATTTTGGTTTGAATTGACAAAAAGGCCCTCACTTCTAATGAGTTGAAAAATAATAATAAGGGCATTTAAGGAAATTAAAAGAAGGGGAGAGTCATATAGTAGGTTAACAAGACCATACATATATATATATATATATATATAAATCTCGTATGACTCATAATACTGAACTGCTATGATCAATTTCCACTCCCGTTTCTTTAACTATCTAGAAGCTAAAACAACTTATTTACCTTTTTGTACCCGCAGACAAGTTAAATATTGTGATTGTCGTCATTATAGTGTCAAGCTCAACTCTCACCCATAGATTCATTGCAACTAAACAATTTTCTGAGTCAAAGATGCTGCGATTGTCAACTCCACTACATGACATCTGTCAAATCTATTCCACTATCGAACTATTTCAATTTCTTCAGAGTCCTTCTGGATCTCATAGTTAACTCAACTCATACCAACATGTCATAGTGTTCTGGTAGCACTTGTTCTCTTAAAACTCAATACATACTATACTTTTGGTACCTACAGAAACTATTTTCATATGCTCCCTGCTATGACATTAATATGAATGCCGCTCTGAACTCGATTTCTTAAAGACTAACCATAAATTGTCTACATCAAAGACTCCCCCAAAACACTTGTAGTGACCTTAATAGGTTTAGAAAAGCTACTTTCAAAACATCTTACTTTCTTGTGATGTATCAAGTCAGACTTCTATTATCTTCTTAGGAAAAACATCACATTCGTCTCGAAGTATTTTCTTTGGAACTGTAATAGGTGGGACGGTTAAGAGTCAAAACTCTATTATAGTATCCAAGACACAATTATATAAACCGCACAGGCTCTTCTCAAACATTCCCTAAAATTCCTCTTCCTACTCAATGATGCATAAAAGTCCTCATATTCCATGTCTTACTAAATTTGTAATGGCAATCACGCTCTGTTGTGCTAAGTCTCACATTCCATGCCTTACTAGTTATCACTGAAGGTACTCCCTGATATGATGAGTCTCTCACTCCACACTTTGTTGGCTGTAAAGGATAACCGACTTGTGTTGGTAACTATGCCCTGTTATGCTGAGCCTGTCGTTTAATACATGTCTAATTGTGATTGCATGGCCCATTGCACTAAGCCTTGGATCAACGTACTGCTGAAGATGCTGAAAAGTATGTCCTTATGCTAATATTGTTGTAAGGTCAATCTTGCTATGCTCTCCATCTAGCGGCATGAATTGCTATATACGTCTTACACTATAAGTGCGGTGCTGATCCCTACATTTTATGCTCTCAATCTGGATTATTCCCTGCACATGCTATATCAAGTGTTGCATAGGCTATCTCGTTTTACATTGTTGGTGCATCCTCGTGCTACCATGAAACATCAACCTCTATGCCTTACACATCCCAAAGCAAATGCCTGGCGCATGTTCGTGCTCAGAAAAATAAATCACAATAAAGAACCTCATCAGGCATGATATCAACTAACGGTCGTGTACTCAACAAGTGCACATAGCCAGCTAAAACACCTCTCTAAGGCACACTTTTAAAATGCGAATACTCGAAGGTTTAGAATCTCTACTGCTCAATAGTCTGGAACTCTCTCACGAACTCATATTGAACTTCTTGTAGCTATAGGTCAATCAGAAGATCCCACTATGACAATCATGATGATTGCAATGTCAATATCATATCTCTATGTATAACATGCTCGCTCCCTGAACTGAACTATTTTTTCTCGATGACTTGTAGTAGTCAATTATCATATTTGGCTATGATACTATGGTCTTAGTCTATGATTGTGCTGGAAAGTCCACTCTTTTTTTTTTTTAATCTCTACTTGCACTTAGAAAAATTTACTAGATTATGCCTACTTTGTCTCAAGTATTAACTGTATGACCATAGTTCTTGTTTTGCATGTGGCCTCACTAAATGTGCTATTGATTGTGTAGACATAATTGTCACTTAACTGACTCTAGCTCTGCTTCCACTTCCAGAGACATATTGAGATGCTATAATTCGAACTCAAGTTCAATTTTCTGAGTCTCCTAGGTCTGTATTAGTACCTTGTACATATAAATAACTTCTTCTACCCATGGAGGCTAATAATCAACTCAAGATGTCCTCTGTATCTGGGCCTGTCCTTTAGCTTTGTCTCTTACATCTTGGAACGTCCTTGTAACGCATTCTTAGTCACTAGCATTTGGATAGCTGAGTATGTTCCTGCCTCGGGTAGGGAAGAACATGAAGTGTATCACCTTCCTTACTTCAAGCTTTGTAGCAAGAGTGGGGAATGAAAGAAAGGAAACTTTCCTAAAATGTCTGTGTAGTCCCTCATTTATATGCGACATAGCCATAACCAAGACTGTACCAAGACACTGCTCCATGACTCCAACAAATTTGAAAATCTATGCTTTGATATCAAATTTATTACAACCCAAATCTGGATCTAGGTCGCGACAAGCAGAGGCGGATGGAGCATTATAATTTGGGGTTCAATTGAACCCCAAACTTTCGATGCGGGGTATAAATTTATGTGTAAAAATTTATTAAAATTACAATAAATAGTAGATATGAACCCATAACTTTAAAAATATTATGGTTTAGTGCTAAAAATTTAAGAAGTTGAACCCCTAGAATTTAAATCCTAAATCCGCCTCTGACGACAAGACACTCAACAAGCCACTATCTATTACGCGAACCTTAGCTATAGCATGCTCAAGATGTAGAGAAGAAAGAAATACTACTTTTCAATAGAAATAATTGAGGAAACGTAACACAAAGTAGAGAAAGCCAACACATACAACCCAAACTGAGACTAAGTCCTGAAGCACTAGAATCTGAGTAAAGTTGATTTAAGACGCAACTCGATAAAGGAAATAAACTAAAAATAAAAGATGGAATTTAAAACCACCTCCGTTGTCTAGTGGTGGCTTACCTCGACTTGATAGGACTGACAACTAGATTGAGTCACCGGTCAGCAACTAAATCCCCGCCTACTGTACCTGTGTACGCGTAGTTCGTGAGTCTAATTAAAGACCTAGCAATATCATCGACTCGCTTCCCAACCTGTCACTGGGGAAAATCTTTAAAAATTGCCAGTAGTGCATGCAAATACCTCATCATAGCAATACCAGTATAAGTATGAAATACAAGTAAAGCAACTGAATTGAAATGATGAATACATATAATGAAATTAGACATGATATACAAACTGCTAAGCTGTGATGGTGCCATAAAACATCACTCAAGCTCAAACCCATATGTAGAGCCAAGGGTGCGCTCACCCTAGCTAACTCGATTGTGGGGGCCATGAGTACTCTCACTCAAGCTGAACTGGCTGATTACACATAGCGGATTCCTTTCAATTATTTGGGACATAGCTCTAAGTTCAAAAGTGCCGCTAACAATGGACAAAAAGGTTGCTAATAACAACAACTAAATTCCATGTACTCTCTACTAATCAATAATGTTATGAGTTTTTTCTGGCTCTTGAAGTGTGTGATCATTTCATGTAAAAGTGTAAGTTGTTAGAGAGAGTATGTTTTTAATTAGCCAGTTGTATTATGTCCTAACATGTTCCCTAGTCCAATTCTTTTTAACAGGCCACGCATAAACATTTTTATTTTTATTTTTATAATGATCAGTGATGAGACTCACCCAAGACCTCTTCGTGTGTTCTGAACCATGTTGAAGTATGTCATTATCTCATCTAATTAAAAGTCAAACCGAAATAGCACATTTTTAGTTACCAATTAATTATTATGTCTCGACAATCATCAACGAGAATAAAGTGGAAGAAACAAAACGTAGTCTGACTACTTATTTAGAATTATCCCGTAAGCTCAGTTTTTGTACATATTGAACTTAGATCGTACGGTCTATCTATCTCATACCAACAACTAGAACTATTAAAAGTGTTTCGCGATGAACGGTCTGACACCTAGTGCTCTTTAAAGCTTTGATTATAAGAGTATTAGATTTATAAGTCATACATGACCATTTAAAATCATGATTTTAAAGTCATAAATGCTTAAAATCATGTTTGGATCGAAATTTGCAGATGTGATAGATGTTAGAGATGATAAGACAATTCCTCCTTGATCATAACTATTCCTGGTGAAAGTGTTAGGTGGTATGAGTCAATCGTTTTATCTTGTATTAAGACTTAGAATGTACTGAAATATCTTTGTCTTACTTAGACTAATTTAAGATACATACTATTGAAGATAATGTCAGTTGTGTAGAAGCTGAACTAAGGTCAGGATTAATGATGCTTAAATTGATTTCAACTCTGATAGGACAGTGTTAGTTTTCCTACGAAAACAAGTTCCTTGTGGATCACCAAGACATGATCCGAACTGTACTGGCCTGTTTATTAAGGAGTATCTTTTATAAGTTTTCAAGTTGTTTATAATAAATCTTCTCTGTTGTAATGTTACCTAAAAACAACTATAACTCGATCTAGAGGCAATTCCTCAAATGGTCACTCATCTTAGCAAATTATCTAGTAAAGTTTTTTTTCCCCCTCATATGGTCATTCAAGGTTATACATTTGCCTTACAAAATTACAATGGCTAGAAGTCACTTTAGAAATTTTTAAAAAAGGCCAAAGTAGTCCCTTAAGTTTGATTTTTCAATTAAAATAGTCCTTATTTTATAACATAAAATACTAACAACCTTTTATTATATAAAATAGTACAATTATAGTTCAAGTCTAACTGTTGTATTAAAAGTAACTGAACACACAAAAACATGTGATTGATAAAATTAGAAATGAAATAGCCTATATACACTCCATTTGTTTGGAAACTTAGGAGTTCAACAACCCAACTTATACATTTTATGAGTACTCTTTATTTTGACAAAATAAATTAAAGTGGTTAGTTTCTTCTACGCTAGAAATTATTGTCAGGAAATTCATGATTAATAAGGAAGACGATGAATTCCTTCAAACAAACATAATAGGTCTTACTAGCAAAAAAAAATCATATATAAAGATTTTAAAGGGTTTTCGTAAAGAAAAAGACATAGATGCATATTGAAGGACATCAAGATAATTATATAAATCTCCAACCAAAAAAAAAAAAGATGATTATATAAAGGGAAAAGGGTCAAATATACCCTTCTACTTTGTTTTATTAGTTAAATATACCCTTCGCTAGTAAAAGTTAATAAAAATACACTTGACATCTTCAAACTTCACACTCATGCCTCTATTTGGATGGAAATCCCCAAATCCTCTCAAATTACCCAATTTCAAAAAAATTACCCACTTTTTTTTTATCCACCCGCTCGACCCGCCTATCATCATCATCAAGCTTTAGCTTCATCCTTTTCCATGGAGAAAAAAAAAAAAAGCAAGAACACACCTAAATGATAAAATCTCAAAATTCACCTCAAATTTTATCTTTAAATCCAACTCCAAATCTTGGTGGAGCGAATCTTTGATTCATTTATATACGTCCCTCATTTATATACGTCCAAACTCACCAAAAGGAAAAAAGAAGAAGAAATGTAATTCCCTTTTCAGCACTGAAACGTCTTCAGGGTATAGAAAATTACAGCTATGCCATTACCATTTTTTCCTGAATTTACGACTTAATCTTGACAATTGACATTGTTTCCATTTCAAAAATAAAAATCATATGAACATTTGAAAACTTTTTCTAAGAAAACTAGCTCCCCTTCCCAAACAGAATAATTCCTGCTTAAACCATCACTCAAATAATTGTCAGATAAAAACCCAACAACGGAATAACTAGTTTCCAACTCATAGAAAATTCACACATAAAAAACAGAATCTATCAATACTATGAACGTATATTTTTCTTTTCTATGTAATATGCCCTTTGGAGTTGGATTTAAAGATGAAATTTGAGGTGAGTTTTGAAATTTTATTATTTAGGTGTGTTCTTGCTTTTTTTTTTTTTCCATGAAAAAAGATGAAGCTAGAGCTTGATGATGATGATAGGCGGATCGGGTAAAAAAAAAAGTGGGTAATTTTTTTGAAATTGGATAATTTGAGAGGATTTGGGGATTTCCATCCAAATAGGGGCATAAGTGTGAAGTTTGAACAAATTTAGGGGTATTTTTATTAACTTTTACTAGCAGAGGGTATATTTAACTAATAAAATAAAGTAGAGGGGTGTATTTGGCCCTTTTCCCTTGTATAAATCATTTGACATCATATGAGGAGATTCTATATCATGTGTACTATTTTTTTTTATTTTTTTTAAGTTTTCAAATATAATTTTTGTCAATCTTGTGTTGTTATTTTGGTGAAAATTATTTTTTCCCTCCAACCCTGCTTAAAAAATTAAATATCTCTCTCAATTTCAAACAATAGCTGTTCCTCCCCTTTATCCGATTTAAAAATTTTAGGGCCTATTTTTCCATCAACGTTAACCCTCTTCATTTCCTCTTCTTTTAAATATTACGTTTTTTTTTAATCTATATTATGGACTTCCGTATAGCCTATAGGATCAAAACAATCTAATTTACAAAGTAAAAAAGTGAAAAATAGTTGGAGGACTATTATTTTTCTGTGTTAAAAAATATTAAGGGATGTTTTGACTCAAAGTCCAAACTTAAGCGGCTATTTTGACCTTTTAAAAAAAAAAATTAAAGTGACTTTTAGCCATTTACGTTGTAAGACAAATGTATAAATTTGAATGACCATATGAGAAACAAAAGACAGATAAATAATTTTTGTAGATAACTTGCTTAAGTTTAGTGACCATATGTGGAGTTGACTCAATTGATCTGCAAAGAGTTGTTTTTACTTTGGATAAAAGATCTAAAACCAAAACAATTACTACCTAAAGGGGAAAAAGGAAAAAGTAAATGAAAAGAGAAAATAAAATAACTATTGCAAGATGACATTAATACACAAAAATGCATACATCATAAATTAACAAACAAACAAGAAATCTGTGTTCACCCCCTGGAAAGCCAATAACAATTGAGTTCCCTTTATTATTTTTGTGTTTGTTTCAGTGTGAACTTTTTCTTGCCAGTGTGACGACATATGGTATTATAGTAGCATTGTTTAAGAGATACAAGTTGGCAAGTGGCTAAGGAATGCACCGATTTTCATGGAGAGTTTGAGCCAATCAATAGTTTGAAGCCGCTTTCACATATACATCTTTGCTTAGGTAAAAAGGAAAACACGCCAAACTATGCAACCATAACTTGTCAAATCCTTCTGTTTTTCTGTTCCATGGCCAGAAGTATGCTTTAATTTTCTTTTTACCCTACCTGTGGACTTTTCTATAATTGATTTGATAACTGCAAACGCTGTTCTCTCTCTTGTTTTGTCATTCTTTGTCACAATATATAACGTACGTATGGGAAGGGAATAATATAAGAAATAGAGTTGGCATTCAAATTCTTACCAAGAGAACAAAATATTGTAGTTGGCATTCAAATTTTGTGAGCGATAAAAAAAGATATTAGCAGATGCTTTCTTTTTATTTGTATAAGTTCCGATAAATATAGATCATTATACTTATCTCGTATACCTATGTCGGTAGACGATGATTTGTTTATAAATAACTCTGAAGTAAAGGATTCTTAATAATATTTTATTAGTGATCAGGATATTTTATTACTCCTAAACTTGACACGATTTATTGAGTGTACACAAAAACACTTAATAGTCCTAATTGTTATCCCTTTACTTGTTACTATGTGTTAAATATTTTTGGGTGTTTTTGTAGCAGACAACAGCTCTTGGATCCAGATTAAGACAGACTTTTGTCAGATGAATCCCGTCCAAATTCTTATTCTCAATTTGAATATCTAACATTTTGCTTTTCTCTTTTCTTTGATAAAATTGAGATTATATTAAGTGACATTACTGCATCTAGAATTCTGGGCTGTTTCTTTGATATAAAGCAACTATGAGTTGTTTTTGTATATCCTTTTGTGTCATACAGAAGCAATTTGAGTTTCTACAATAACCGCGCTATGCATAACTGTGAAGGGGAATAATTATATAAACTAGTCAAAATTTCCATATATAGTAAAGTGTTGGTAAGAGTCAAATCTATTAAAGAGAACCAAGTTACGTTTGACAATTGAGTCATACCTCTACCTCTACGAGCACCACCTTCATGTCAATTAACTTATTCTTGCTTGGACTTTACTTTAAAAAAAAAAAAAAAAAAAAAAGGCAGACGGGAATTAGTTACAAATTTTGTCATCTAACCCGCCGTTAAAACATTTTTTTGTGCGGAGTGCCCTTCAAATGCCTTTGGTCTTTAATTTTTGTCCCTCAAATTATTGGTCTTTAATTTTTGCCTTTCACCTAAAATTCTTAAGTTCTGGATTCAAATCACTGCTCAGTAAAAAATTTAAAAAAAAATTGCGAGGTAGAACTTGGATTCGCAAGGCAGAGTTTTGGCCAAAACTCTACCTTAAGATAGCGTTTGAAGCTCTGCCTGAAGCAGGCAAAATTCTGCTTGCAGGCCTAACTTTAGCTCGAATAGGCCTAACTTTGCTATAAAACTCTGACTTGCGATTTTTTTTTTGACTGAGCCGGGGTTCGAACCCCAAACCTCATGGTATTAGGCGAAGGACAAAAATTAAAGACCACCAATTTGAGGGGCAAAAATTAAAGACCACCCCAAAATAAGGGCATTCCTGCGAATTGCCCAAATTGCTGCATAGTTAACATAAATTTTTGATAATCTGTTGCTAAATAGGATTAGCGACAGATTTTTATTATTTAACTACATAAATTTTCCGTCATTAATTTATATTTTTCTAATGGTGGTTGGAGGTAAAAAATTAATCAAATTTCTTATGATGTCTGGGCCTGTTTGCGCAAACCTCAACTACTAGACACCTATTATCTTCCACCAATATAAGTATCAGATAGATATATGTCCACCAAGGTTTGCCTCCATCTAAAGTTTCATTGTTTTAAATCCACTTCATTAATTATTAGGTCACACCCTCCGATACATAACACAAAAACTAATCGTGCAAAGAATAAAAAAAAAATACCTATGTTGATGTTGGTTCTAGAAATTGGTGTGTGTGCGTTTTTTTTCTTTTTTGCTTCGGCAAATTTGCAATCATATGCTATTAGAGAAAAGTTCTAACAACTACCTCATAGGTGCTTTTTAGTTTTGCAAGAGCTGAAATTTTTCGCTCTATAACGATGTGCGGTAGAAAATCTTTCTTGAAAATTTTGAAAAATCTTTGCAAATATTCCTTTCAATACTTTCTGAAAACAAACACCGATCCTGGTTATCTCACATAGGTATGGAGTAGAGAGAAGGAAAGGAAATTGTTATTGTACCGTTATTTTAAATACAATATGTTTGTTTTGATTGTTACTTAAGTTTTGTTGTATCGTATCGTTAAATTCACTGTTATGTAACGACAAAAAGTCCAATTTTGTGTAACGATCGATTTGGTTTGATCCGTCGTTACGTTATTTCTCTTTCTCATTTTATCTTTACTTATTATTATCTAATAATTATATTTTCTTCTTTGCCCTACCTTTTTATAGCAGTTCTACTCCATACTCTACTTTTCTTGTAGGTTTATCCTTCAAATTAAATTGTTGATGTATAACATTATATAAAGATGGGAAACAATAAAATCTATCCAAACATTGTATTCATCAAAACGATACAACACAATACAATGTAATACGATCCATTATCAAACAATACGATAACAAGTACAGACGTAATTTAGATGAATGCTTTATCTGATATCAGACAGAACTTTACCTTGGTTGAGATACTCCAAAATTCATAATTTTCTATTTCATGTCTTTAACAAATTAGTAGGTTATTCAATATATATAAACTATTAAAAGTATATAGATACATTTAATGTGTTATAAATTTTCAACTAAGGTCATCTAATTAAAGTCCTTCAAAATACATATCTTTAATTTTTACTCATATAAAATGAATATGACAATTAGGCCCAAGAACAACAAAAGTAGGATAAAACCTATTAGAGAGTTCTAGAAAAAGATCTAGATCTCCCTAAGAATATATATTTTCAAGAAGAGGACGTTTAGACCAAAAAAAAAAAAAAAAAAGACATCGATTCAATAATTATAATTTTTGAGTACGTAATAATATAGTAGTAGTATTAAAAATAATATGTGGGCGATGACACCATGGGTAAAGAGCAGGCTCAATACAAAAGCTGAATGGGGGGTGGAATCCTGCAAAGTGGAGTTTGGATCACGCGAGTGCAGTTTGTTCTCACATGATCCGCGAATCTACAACACTCCTTCCCCTCTTTTCAACGATAGCTGCTATACCAGTATTCCTTTTTATGTTGACTTGTTTACCCTTTTCTTTTACATAAAAAATTCACAAACTCAATTGCTAGGACAACAACAACATACTTAGTAAAATCTCATAAAGTGGGTATGAGAAAGTAGAATGTATCTTATCTCTACTTTTAGAGGTTGAGAGGTTGTTTTACGGTAGACCTTTTTTTTTTTTTTTTAAAAAAAAAAAATTATTACATAGGGGGTAGGGGAAAGGGAAATGAGGGAGGGAATTATAATGTGGGGATTCGACCCTCACCAACAAGATGAAAGTTCAGGTAGCCAACCAACTGAGCTACAGGATTCCTACCTGGTAGACCCTTGACTGCTAGGAATATCTACTAATTTGAGGGTTGCGTGGTTCACGATTCAGTTAGGCAAGTACTATAATGGAGTGGAAATTATTATTCGGTAAATAATAATTTGAAAAATGTAATTTTATAAATAATGATATAGGAATTACTATAGGTATGAATAATATTATAGTATTATAATATAAGAATTGTTACATGAAAGAGTATTATTATCTTTATATACTCTTAGTTAGTTATTGCAAATACGTGTGTTCTTATCCATGTTCTGTTCGCTTGGCATTAGACAACACACAAATTTTAGCATAAGTTACGTCAGTATTAGTAATTCAAAATTTGGTTTTTGATATTAAACTTTATATATAAGTTATGTGAATTAATATTGAAGCCGAACATTGCTTAGTTATACAGAGATTATATTAATGATAAGACTTTTATACCGAACAGTAAATGTTGTATAAGTAATGCGGAGTTCGATGCCAGTATAATTTTTCTCATCCCTTAAATTAAAACAAAAAGACTCAAATATAAGTTTATGTACTTTATAACTGAAAGATTAAATTGTTAGTGTTTTCGTGGACACAATTAATAAATGTATTTTATATGTACAAAATCACAAACAAGAGTATGATTTAAGATACTTTATTTTTTGGAGAGTACATGGTTAGAATGCCTGAACACGTAGGATGTAAAGTAGTAGCTCTACTACACTCTATTATTGAGCTAAATCCAATCCTTTAATTTAATTTATTAAACACTATGATGTGCTCTATTCTTTTCATGTATGTATATGCACAAAAAGAGAAAATTTCTTAACCTATCTCGTCTTAAAATGTGTGATTAGCGTAATCTTTATCAATTATTGGCTAATACTAGCTTAAAATAAGTGTAAAGATAAGTATACCTTAAGTAGTAAGCAGAAGAATCTAAGGCCCCATACACCCCCACCCCTCACTATAAATACTTTACTTATAATAGCAAGGTGTAAAGCATCTTTCTAAAATATACTTTTAGGCTTTTACCATTTAATTGTGTGCATGTTATGTCCTTCCTAAATCTAGCCATGTCTTGGTCAATCATACTACTATAAATCTTCATTTATTTTTAAATCCCTTATTTTGGAAAAAGACAATATCTCACTTCTGACAGGTTGGTTATAATATGGCAAAGCAAGGTCATATTTGTCCAAGATTCCAAAAAAAGAAAATTCTGAAAAGCTAAATAAACAAACCAAACACCTTCTAACCAAACCCCATATCCTCCCATTACTACTTTTTTTCCTTCTCTATTTCCCAAAGCAAATGAAAGAAAGCTGACTTCTATTTGTTATTTCAATCACCTTCAAATTATAAACCAAGCCAGAATTAGCCATTTTTTCATATGCTTTTTCTGGTTTTGGTCATCAGAAAACACACCATTTTCTCCTCCTAATTAACCTGTCGAAATTTTCGAAAAATCATGTCTCGGACTTCTCAAGTTCCTCAAGGACTTAAGCAAGAAGAATTCATAGAGTTAGAGCCATTGATTCGAACTTACCATACCTTTGAGCATTTACCGAACACTTGCACTTCTCTCATAACACAGCGTATTGAGGCACCCGCAAACGTTGTCTGGCCGTTCGTCCGACGCTTTGACAACCCCCAGAAGTACAAGCATTTCATCAAGAGCTGCACGATGACAGGTAAAAAGTTTAAGGCCTCTTATTAAAATTTAAAACATACCGTCAGAATTTACTGACTTGCTTTATAGTCTAGTGAGATCGCTAGGAGTCTTCCCTACAAAAACATGTTCAATTCTCATTGTTTCCCTCCCCCCAGATAATGTAAAGATTTTGTAACAGTAAAAAAAGAAAGAAAAAAAAAATTACTATTGACTTTAGATCCTGAATTTGTCTCTGCAGGTGATGGTGGAGTCGGAAGCATTAGAGAAGTGTCGGTTGTGTCAGGAATCCCTGCATCGACAAGCACAGAGCGGCTAGAGATTCTAGACGATGAGAAGCATATTCTGAGCTTCAGGGTGGTGGGAGGCGAGCATAGGCTGAATAATTATAGGTCTGTTACATCGGTGAATGAGTTCGAGAAAAATGGGAAACCTTACACTATAGTATTGGAGTCATACATAGTGGATATACCACAAGGAAATACTGGGGAAGACACAAAAATGTTTACTGATACAGTGGTGAAATTGAACTTGCAAAAGCTTGGCGTCGTGGCAATGGCGGCTCTGCATGGCCACGAATGAAGCTGCTAGTGATGACTGCTGGTGGTGATTGGCGGTATCTGTTTTCTTATATTTTTCTTCTTCAATTTTCTTTACAAATAATATTTGAAAGAAGAAAATCTCTTTCAATTTGAAAACTATTTCTTAGTGGTTAACATCGTTTTCTTGCAAATTGGAAATTAAATTAGTTTGTATATTTTTTTCCTAGTTTTATTTCTCGTTTGTTTTGGTGACTGTTACTACATTATTAGTTCTTGTTTGCCAACTATGAGTATCAATTTCTTTTCTTTAATTTAATGAATTATTGGTTCGTTGGGTTCATACATGATCCTTTATATTCTACCAAGTTGCAAGTTAGTTACTTCTAATTTAGCATTCTTGCGTGCTTCAGTGGACATTTCATGAAAAAATCCGGTACTTGAATTGGATTTTTATATTTGGACAAGGTACTCGCTAGTTGTTATATGTCAACCTAACTTTATATTGTAAAAATTACTTACAAAGTAAATATATAGAATTTAGACTCATTTTTCTCTTATTTTTCATATAGCTTTTGTTACGTACGCTTCATACCACAATTCAGATAATTTCTTAAATATCGAAATACGTAACCTTAATATGTACGCATCAATTGGTTCATATATTGAAAATATTCTCGCCATATTGCCTCGTGAAAAAAAGTGTACACAGGTGCCTGAGCAACTGAAAAACCAACACCTTGAAATTAACTGCTTATACGTATGTTAAAAGCTAAATACAATTTTGAAAAATGAACTTCGTTTCCTATATAACTCTGTTTAGAACGAATCTTGTGGTCGATTTTAAATTTAGTGAAGTTTTCTCTAGTTCTCCTTTAGTGAACAATAATAAATAGACAAAAGTGATCAAAGTTGGGGCACTGAAACAATAATTGAAATATACGTAACTTAATGAGATGATGCAGATATAATATACACTTGACTAATATGTAAGAGGTTAGCAGAATTAACGAGATCGAATTGGATATGTGTCTTGACTACTAATCTGCGAATTGATTCCTGAATATAGTTTAATTAGTGGATAATTCTTTTAACGTCAACTTCTAGTGAAACATTTCTCTTTCTTTAAAGATCAATAGAAAAGAAAGTTTTTCCTTACTATTATAAATGAAGAGTGGAACAACTTTATATATGCACAAAACAACATTATAGCCAGTAGCTGATCTTATAATAAGCGATAGATGTGTGTGGGTGTTACATGTTGTCCCCACTCTATATATGAATGAAAAGGCGAAGGCCTTATCAATATATTGTGTACTTCCCATATATAAAGAGAAAGTGTTGAATTTATAGCAAAAGTTCAATTGTTAGACTTTATTGCAAACCATAAAATCGAGTTGTTAGAAATGAACTTTTCCTTGTGCATGTCCTCTAGAAAATCCTTTTGTCAAACTCTAAATATTTCAAAGACAACGATAGCTAGGGATAGATATGAATATGAATACCTTGAGAGACTTGTGACTACATTAAGGAACTTGTGATATTAAGATGCCTTTAGCCACTTACTTCTTCACTTTTGATTTCATATTATCTAAACTTTGAGGTTCACGTTTGGTATCATTATGAGCAGCCGTCTCAAGAATCTTGTCCACTCATAGTCATAGCTAGATCATGAGATTAGCTGGGCAAAATGATTAATGATGGTGCTTAACAAGTTTGCTTTTCTTGTGTAATTGATACACCTCTGAGACACTATTAATTTAAACACCGATATCTTTCAAATTAAGTTGGCTGAACACATAATCTTACATCTAATCCATTATGTGGACTTGCGTATTAATTAATTAATAGCGTGTTTGACCAAGTTTTTGGAAGTTAAATGTGTTTATTTATTATAGAAAATTGCTTATTTTAGAGAACGTGTTTGACCAAGTTTTTAGAAAAAATAAGTACTTTTGAGTAGTAGCAGCAACTGTTTTTTTTTTTTCTAATAAAAAAGGTATTTTTCTCCCAAAAATACTTATGATTGTGAAATCTTAACTAAACACAAATTAATGCTCTTACTTTGACAAAAGTATGTTTTAAATTAATTAACAAACACAAAGTTCTAAAACAAAAAATACTTTTCAAAATAATCATATTTTGACACAGCTTGGCCAAACAAAATTTAGTAACTCTTTGATTTGTTTTGTACTAATCTCACGCTAAGTAGCCTAAGTATAATTGTACTAATTAGACATTGACTATTCTTTCACCAAAAAGGGTCAAAAGTACCCCTAACACATTAGAAATGACATAAATTTTCTCTCCTTTCACTAATTGGATCGTAATTATCCTTAATGTTAATGTTTGGGTTCAAATATTCTCTTCCACCTATATATTGGATCCCAATTGCCCTTAATGTTAATCCTGGGGTCAAAAAAAAAAAAAAACTACTCCTTTTAACAAAATTATGAAATGACACATGTGGGCTCACTACAACACAAGGCATCTGTAGCTACGATATCTAAGCTACGAATTTAAAAAGTGTAGCTATTGCCTAGTAATAGCCACAAAAATTTGAATTCCGTAGCTATTTACAAATTCGTAAAATTTCTTTGCCACGAAAATCAAATTGACAAAGCTAATTTCTCATTTTTGCTATAATTGCTAACAATTGTGGCAATAGCTACCGAAATAGCTACAACTTTATTGCTACGATAAACTTTTATAGCTGATCATAACTTTTTGCCACACGATAAAAGTTACTATAGCAATAGTAACCTTTTAGCCACAATAAATTATTTGAAACAAAATATTGTAGCTAAATCAATAATTTTGCTTCAGGTTATAAAATTTGTGGCGATAGCTAAATGATATAGCCACCAATGTTTTGCTAAAAAGAAATTTCGTAGCTAATTATTAATTTTTGCCACGGATTGAAACTTACTGTAGTAATAGTAACCTTTTAGCCACAATAAATTATTTGAAACAAAATGTTGTAGCTAAATAAATATATTTGCTTCAAGTTATAAAAGATTGTCGCAATAGTTACATAATATAGCTATAGAGTTTTTGCTATAGTAAAATTTCGTAGCTAATTATTAATCTTTGCCACGTGTTGAAATTTATTGTAGCAATAGTAACCTTTTAGCCATAAAAAGTTACTTAAAATAAAATATTACAGCTAGATAAATATTTTTACTTCGAGTACTAAAAAGTTGTGGCAATAATTGGCTTAATAGATGTAATTACTTGTCATGATGAAATCATATAGCCACAAATTTACTGTTATGATAAAATTTCATAGCTAATAATTAGTATTATTTAGCACGAATTGAAATTTGTTGTAGCAATACTAATCTTTTAGCAAAATTAAATAATTTGATTTCCTACACTTGTAGTTAGCATAAAAATAGTATGAATATAATCATAATAAACACATTAAATTAAATGGCTGCAGAAATACACTTGTAGCTTAGAATTTTCAATGTAGCTTTTTCATTCACCATTCTTCAGAAGTTACAGCTATAATACCAGGGAGGGTTATAACTATTTCCAAACCGCCATCTATGAAAAAGTACTAGCTTTATTTACTATTTTGAAACAAATTATAACCAAATATACATGCACATTCTGTTACCATTTTCAAAAAATCATACCTTCACATTACACAAGGATGAAAATAATACGTCCTTTTAAATGAAAAGATGCCAATACATGGAAAAATGAATTACAACAATCACCAAAAATCAATGTCATTACCAAAATTATTTTGAAAAAAATTATCACCATATATTCCTGCACATTACATAAGGAAGCACAAAATACATTGTTAAAATGACAAAATGCCAACATGCGACGACATGAATAACTAGCCTCACCAAAAATCAATATCATTATCAGGACTGGACATGAATAATGATTGTTTAGTTTTTTAATTGATTGCTTATGGGGAGTAGCAGAAATTGTCTTTCAGAAGATTAAAAAAAAAAAAAAAAAGCGCTTTTGCCCAAAAAAAAACTTTTTCAAAAGCACTTTTGAGAAAAATACACTTAGAAACACTTTTTAAAAGCTTGGTCAAACACTAGTTGCTCCTCAAAAGTATTTTTTTAAATTAATTGGTCAAAGACAAACTGCTTTTCGCTAAACAAACTATAAGTCTTGTTCAAGTTCATCTTCATAAAGTGTTTTGAGAATTCTTATTTAAATACATGGTTCTATTTAATTCAATTTTACATGGTTTACATGTAAATTTTAAATATAATTCAATAAATAGTTAGATTATATCTAATATATTTAACTGACTACTTATATTGGATTTAAGCAACAAATTAACTTCACTAAGGCTGCTCAAGCTTCATCCGGAACAAGTGCTTCAAGAATTCATGTTATTTGACTCGGACCTCTGTTATTGGAATAATATCTTTATCGATCTAATGTAATTAAATGTTCATATATAGTTCGATTCGATTTAACTTTACGAAATCATACTTGTAAGTGTGAGTTTTAAATATTTAAATAGATAGATAATATTAAATATTATCTAAGTCCGGCTCAAGCTTTATACTAATCTTGTACTCCGAAAATTGTTATTTGGCTCGAATATATTGTATCGAAATAATACATTTTAGTGTAATTAGAGTTTTTTATCGTTCGATGCGACATACATGCATTGTTCCTTAAAGAAAGTAGGAAAAACAAGTCCTACAAGTGGCACTCTACCAACCATTCCCACCACCCAACTCCCTCGCACGCCCCACCACCCAACTCACCCCACCCACAACACCACCCCTACCCCCAAATTTGGGAAGTATTTTCTTTAGGAAAACAAGTATCTTAAGAATGAGGAAAAGGACTTCCCTAATGAAAGTAGGAAAACCCCGCATCACCCAATTCCCACCACCCTGCACCACCACCAACCCCCCCCCCCCCCGGACCCCAGACACACCACCCTCTAAAAGAATTAATTTTTTCCTTTTTTAAAAAGTTTTTTTATTTGATTTTTACACCAGTCAACCCCCCACCCCCCACCTCTTCCAAATTTGGGAAATATTTTCTTTAGCCCCTTCAAAAAAAAAGTTTAATTTTTTTTTTTTTTTAACAAAAAAAAGAGTTTTAAATTTTTGTTTGGGTGGTTGTGGGATGGTATCACTCGAGTTCATCTTGATCAAGTGCTTCGAGAATTATTATTGAGTCAGACCTGTTCGATCAAGACAATACTTTATCGATCTAGTGTAATTATGTGTTGATCGTTTTATTTAATTCAATTTAACATTAACTCTATTATTGGAAGTTGGAACATTAACTTTATCGATTGGATGCTCATATTTAGTTCGATTCGACTTAATTTAACGAGATTTTATTGTAATTGTAAGTTTAAAATAGTACTTAAATAAATAGGCAATTGTGTCTAAATTGCAATATATTTTTTATTAAGAAAATTCTTAGCTAACCTTTTTTTTAGTGTTCTGTCTATTAGGAGGGAAATACGATGAATTCACAATAATTTTCTCTAATTTACGAAATTAAAAAGAAAAGAATTGTGGTGAAATTTTGAAAACAAAAAAGTTCCCTCCAAATTATTTCCCTCTTAATTTTTTATGCCTAAATTATAAATTTCTTTTCTTATTAGAGCCCCCAAAACCCTAAAAGATTAAGCACTTTAAATATAGAAAAAAAAAATCACTATCACTTCTCCATCTCCAATTTTCCTAGTTTCAACTTTTGTTTTCAACGCACAGTAAGGTAATTGTATTTCCTTTTCTTTGTTGGTTGCTTTATCATTATGATTTAAACAAAGATTTTTTGGGTCTTATGATATCATACAGTGGCCACGTTCTTGTTCTTATTTACAAGTTTGTTTAAAGAGTTTTTCTAATCATAGTTTGTCTTATGATATCATACAGTGGCCACATTCTTGTTCTTATTTACAAGTTTGTTTAAAGAGTTTTTCTAATCAAAGTTTGTCTTATGATATCATACAGTGGCCACGTTCTTGTTCTTATTTACAAGTTTGTTTAAAAATCACTGCTTTATTATTCAGCAAGTTGAATTTTAACCACAATAATTTTCAGTTTTATTTATTTTATTTTATTTTTAATTAACCATAATGCATTACAATCTGGGAATTGATCACATGGTCCTAAAAGGACTACATCAACTGCTTGACTTGAAATCAAAAGGAGAGCCAAACAAAAGAATCCAATTAGTAGAATGGATTTGTTAATAGCCATTTTCTCAAATCAGAAGCTTTTTTTCATCTATGTGTTTTTCTGTCTTGTTTTGTGTGCATTTTCAGTTTTATTTGCTGAAACTTCAAAGTGTTTTTGCGCCTTACAAAAGCTTGTTTACAACCAGACATGGGTAGGAATGGTCTTCGGAAAAAAACTAGTCGGTTGACTGATAATGGTAATATGAAACCTTCTAAGAGTGCTCAAACGGCGCCGGTTAAAGAAAATTTGCCCACACAACAGGTGGAAGAACTTGTTTATCTGGGTACATATTGAATTCATTATTATTATTCTTATTTTCAATTAGATAAATTTGCATTTTGTTTGATCATATATAGCTAACTCATGTTCAATAATTTTGTAGGAAGCGTGGACACGCAAGGTGAGATTGAAATTAGCTACCATTATGGTGGTTATTTTGTGTTCTCGCCTTCTAGAAAATATGTAAACGGGATCGAAATATTAGTGAATATTTCGGGGGTAGACCAACAAAGGTACAACTCATAAAGCAATTAGAATCGACAAGAAAGCAATCGAACGAGCGTGTGGAAGAAGTTAAAAGGGAAGCTAAGAAGCAAATTGAAGAAATGAAGAAAGAAACGGATAATAAGATAGCAAAGTTGGAGAAACAACGGGCAGCAAAATTTCAAATGTTGGTTGCAGCTCAAGGCCGAAAATCAAATGATGCAAATCTAACCGTAAGTGGCTTATTTTTATATATTTTAATATTACTAATCCAATAAATATGTGATCTCTTTATAAAATATTCATATTAAGAAACAAAACTTAATTTTTCAACGAATACTTTATTGTATCATTTTCTTATTTGTTTTCTTAATTGTTATGGCAGCTAGTGGAGTAGTGATGGAAGCATCAAAATCGATGGGGACATGAAGAATTATTTTTTCTCTTACAAAGTATATTGATATGTTTGAATAAAGTGATGTTTCACTATTTTGGATGACATTGTTGAACCTTTGTTACGTCTTTTTTCTAATATATTGCATTTATTACACAATTGAAGATATATTGCTACGATATTGTCTATAAATTTCATGTAAAAAATGAATTCTCAGCTACATTATGTGGCTAACAATGTCGGTGACAAATATTTCAATTAGTAGCTATGAAATTTTTGGATTTGTAGCTAAACGTACATATAATTGCCACACAAATGAGAATATGGACACACATTTTTATTTCCGTAGCAAATGAAAAAATCTTTTGCTACAATTTTGTCTCTCGTGACAAAAAGTATACACTTTTAGCTATGAACTTTTGAGTTCGTAGCTAGACATATACTCCTATAATTGCCACTTATCAAAACATGGCTACAAATTTACAATTTTCGTAGCAAATGAAGATTCTTTTTAGGTATAATGCTATTTATTTCGTAGCTAAAGGTATGGCTTCATAGCTTCAATATGAAAATATTTGAGGCAAATACTTTAACTCATAGATATGAATTGTTTAGTTCATAACTAAATATGACTGTTGTTGCCACGAAACTAAGCTATAGAAATAGCCATAAAATTTGAGTTTGCGTGGCAAACATATTAAATCTTTTGCTACAATAAAATACCTTGTGGCTACAATATGAATACAACTACAAAATTTGTTCGTCGTGGCAAAAGATTAAAGTCACTTGCTATGAGTATATTTTCCGTGGCAGGAATTTTCTATCTTCGCAGCTACAATACAAAAAAACTCGTAGCAATTAGTACAAGTGCTTAGCCACGGACCATGTAAAGTCTGTAGCTAACTTTTAGCTATGCTACATTTTGCTACGAATGCTACCGGGAAAAAAAAATGTGGCTGAAGTGTTTAGCCACGGAAAATTTCATCTTTAGCTACAACGTATTCTGTAGCAATAGATGCCTTGTGTTGTAGTGACTTTAATTAAATAGGTGTCACTGATTTTTTGGTCCACGTGGCCCCAACCATAAATAACTCGATCCATCCGGGTAAGGCCAAAACAACTAAAAACCGTTTGTTTGTACCTGTTCCTTTGGGCTTTGGTGCTTTACTTTTTCGATGAATGAATTCAAAAGACAAAAATGTCTTCTTCGTTTGAAGCTACAATATTTGGTTCAAAGTTAGTGCAAACAAGCTCCAATCGATTTTGCATCTACGTTCAACTCAAATTCTTCATGTTTAACAGTGGTGATTCTAAGATAGCTAGGCTAATAATTACCAAACAAATAAATTCGGATGAGTTATGTTATTTATGGGCTGGATATATTAAAAGAGAAATTGTCACTTATTAAAATTTGCTTTATTTTTATGGTTCGAACTTCGAACTCGATATAATGTCAGCGTGGACCAATAATAAGTACCACCTATTTAGTTAAAGCTCCACATATGTCATCTCATAATTTCATTAAGATAAAGGGGTGTTTTTAACTATAAAAGGCAATTGGGTCCAATAAATTCAAGGATGCATATTTTTAATATCAAAATTAACGTTAGGGATATTTTTGATCATTTTCCGTTCTTTGGATATGCATATCAATATTATCCTACGTACATTGTTCATTTCAATTCAAAACGGTGAACCAATAACGTAAAAGCTAAAACTTTATTTTTTTAATTATGGATGGCTTTGTTATTTTTATAACAATTACCGAAAGTTTAAATAGATTTCAAAAGTTTATTTGACAAAAGAATTTGTTTTCGTTCTAAAAACTAAAAGTGACCAAAATAGCAGACAATGCGATAGCATCAAGATACAAAGACTTCAAATATTAAAGTAAACCTAGGATTGCGCAACTCCATGTTGTAATTAATAGCCATGTCTTCTTCTATATACATATTGTAAATAATACTGAATCTGTGCATATATACCAGTTTTTTATTTTTATTTCTCGATTTTTGATAGAATAAAGCTAAGGCTTTTCGTTGTAGGGAAAGGACGCTTTCCTTTTTGTAATCTTCTCGCCAACTAAGCAACATCGCTGATTAATTATAAGCACAAAAACCGAAGGTCAAAGCCTCCAGGCATTTATGAGGACAGCAAGAGTCAACTTATTGGAATCCTTCCAACTTCGAATCCTTCCAACTTCAAGTGGCCACTATAAAATGCTTGCTATAATCTTGGCAGAATAATTCTCGTCTACTTGGACTATATAATACGACATTACGAATGTTGTAACATCAAGGGGGAGGAAGGTGCTTTTGTGTTTGTGTTTGTCTTTGTCTGTATTTTGATGTCATATATTAAAACATTTAATGCTCTCTGTTTATCATCTTATCGTTAATAGGTGTGGTGAGAGAGATATCTCTCCATCCTTAATTATTTTGGGGGTTCGAACTGGGGCAATGAGTGATTTTCCTTTTGCAATTTAGTTGGTCAATGGGTACTAGATATATAACTATCCTACCTTATTTTTCTAGTATTCACGTTCCAGATTGAATTTTGAAAATGTATATACATTCATAATACCAGGGGCGGACGTACCTTGTATGAAGGGGTGTCATTCGACACGGCTTCGTCCGAAAATTTTCGTAGATATATTAAAAAAAAAAAAAAAAAAAAATGACAAACGTTGGCCAGTTAGTTCAGCGGTGACGGCAGCCTAATGCGTCTGAGGTGTCGGGGGTTCAATACTTAGTGAGCACCTTTTTTTTTTTTGTTTTTCCCCAGTTTTCTTAAAAATATTTATAGCCTTATAGCTAGTAGCCTGGTATTGAATATTAATTGAGAAACTAAAGTTAGTAATTGACCTACATTTCGTGGGAGACTGATAAGGAAATTAAAAAGATATTGGTTATTCAAGCATGCTTAAAATATGACTTAATTTAATTATTCATTCTCCTGTTAAATTTGTAATATTTTGGTGCGAAGCTCCCGTTAGAGTTTCTTCACATTCATTGTTTTTCCTTTGTTTGGTGAACTTTGTGAAATTATTTAAATTTTTTCTAAATTGATTTTTTTTGAAATTGTAATTAAGTGGAGATATTTTTCTATAATATTTTGCGAACTTTTAAAACCAAATTTAACATCTTAAAATTCATCTTGCTTGGAAGAAAGAGGAAATAATTTTTTTTTTTTTAATTTTTTAAAAACATTGATAAGTGAGAGTTGATTTAAGTTCCTTAAAAGTTGATCCCCGTAAAAGATTCACATTCGAAAATATTATCAATATGACCATGATGCAAGAATAAAAACACATGTTAAAACACATAATTTTCAACCTTGAATCACAATTTTTCTCAAAATAGCTTTTACAATTTTTCTCAAAATAGCTTTTATTGTCAATTGTGTCGTTTTAATCTTCGATGGTTTGTTGAGTATGACAGATTGGAGTATTAGTGTTACAAAAGATGTAGCCTTTTAATATTGTGTCGTTATAATGATATACTCTTTTGTCACATCTTTAAATGCGACACTGTTTATGAAAAATTCTACGTACGCCACTGCATAATACTATTTATGACTTGAAGGGAGAGTTCAGGAGGTGATCGGAAGGACCGAGATGATTTCAGACATGTTAGTTGGCCGCGATCTCCCAAGAAAAGGAATTTGTGGGCTAGTGCTATCGCGTTTGTGGACCACGATCATGCTTAATGGTTCTTTCAGCTAATTACTGCAATTGAGGTGGAGGAGCACGATCACGTTGAAGGACTGATCTGATATAAATTAAAATCATGACGAATTTTAGACTTAGTGTTTGTCATTTTGGGAAAAGAGAAGCTCACTGTGATGATCCATTAAAGGGAGTTCTACTTAGATCACTAAAGTAAGAATTTTCTTAACACTTGATGATGATTATACTTGATTTGTAACGGCTTTTAATTAACCATAGAATCATGAGTTTCAAGAGGCTAAATTTGGGAATATATTTTGACCTAACTTAACTAGGAAATTAGGAATTTGGCCTAGCTAATTATGTCAAAATTAATACTCCTTTTGTTTCAATTTATGTGAGCGTATTACTATTTGGGGAGTCTACGAGGTGATTTTTTGACCAAATATTCCTTGCATTTTTTCTAAATTACTTGATTTATAAATTATTTTGACTTATAATAATTTTTTCTAAATTTTATTTTTACAAACTCAAAAAATCAATGTCAAAATTTAAGGTCAAAGTCATAAAATTTGACCCTCGTACTCCGAAAAAGTTCACATAAATTGAAACTGAGGGAGTATTTGATTATATAACAACAACAACAATATACCCAATGAAATCCCACAAAGTGGGACCTGGAGAAGGTAGAGTGTACGCAAACCTTAACTCTACCTTGGGAGATAGAGAGGTTGTTTCCGGTAAATCCTCGGCACAAAACCAGCAATTCGAAGCAGTAAAAAAGGCATGACCAAATACTATAAAAATCAGGATAAAGCTAAGTAATATTTGATTATAGAATTACGATCATATGCTTATGGATTTGTAACATCTCAGACCTTTAACTTAAGCTTTGACCATGATTCTAGACTTAGAAAAAAAAAACAGATAAAGAATGTGGGAATTGAAAATTTCTCTTCAGTTGTCAGATGGAGATTTATGCCCCAGAAGATGGACCGTGTTTCAGTATATGGCCCGCATTTCAAATCGTAATGTGGCATCTAAATCACTGTGCATTCTAGAATTTGGCTTGGGGAATCTATATTGTTAAATACGGACCGTATTTTGGAATACGGCCCGTAAACTGTGATTGTATTTGAGGAGGAAAAATAAAGCAGTGCTTCTGTTTTGAATATATGTTAAATTACGGTCCAGGTTTACGGACCGTAATTCAGAATACGGATCGTATTTTGGTCCGCATTTCTCAGACCGCACCAGAACCTATAAATACCTGGTTTCAGTTCTAATTTTATTTTTACCAGTTCCTAAAGTCCTAACACGACTTGTTTCTCCTCTCCAACCCAAGAACTCTAAGGTAAGCAAGTTCTACCAATTCCAATCAAATTCTATCATGTATTTAGATAATCTAAGATAGAATTCATTGTTCTTAACCTAGGGTTTTCATGAAAACCCACAGATAAGGTTTGAGACACAGGCTTTTGGGTTCTTCTCATAATTCAGACTTTCGGATTGAGGATTGTGAAGCAAATAAGGTATGTGAGGCTAACTATCTACGTGAAGTAATGTTTATGATTCTCCCTACGCCTTATTCTTCATACTTATCAGTAAATTGACTCAAAATACAGTTTAGCCCTAGTTTCTTGAATAGTTGTAGAACCGTTATCTTCTAGGCTTATAGTTTCAGAATTCGTTCATGATGATTAATTTGAATATCACTAACTCAGTACGTAATCAATAGACTTGTGAATTGTATCTCATGAGTCTCAATATGAATGGTTAGGATTTTTATGAACAGTTACCAGTTTTATCTACATAATCAGTAATCAGTATCATGTTATCAGTTATATCTCAGTCTCACTGCTTGTTATTGAATACTTGTATTAGGGCATCAGGCCCATAAATATGGACCTAAGGTCACATATTATGTAAATGTATACTTAGGCATCATGCCACATATTTTGCATGTATATTATTATTATTATTGGACCTAAGGTCACAGACAGTAAACAGGTTATTCATTATTCAGGACAGGGAGTATCCATATCTTTACTTCTCTGTTCAGTCCAGTTATCAGCATTTCAGTTCTGTTTCGTTGACTTATTATTTCATTCGGTTGCTTTACATACCAAAGTACAATTCCAAAAGTATACGACGTCTCATTTGCTCGGGGCTGCGTCTCGTGATGCGGTGCACCGATATATACGGGGTGCAGACGCAGCTCGCTAGGAGGCCTTCAAATTCAGTTAGTCAGTGGTGAGCCTCAGTTCTCCGAGGCCTTACCTTTATCTTTATATTTAGTCAGTTAGTAGATAGTATTTCAGTATTAAGGTATGCCGGGGGCCTTGTCCCGATAGTCAGTCAGTATTTTCTTATTCAGTAGAGGCTTCATAGATTACAGTCGGTCAGATATTTCAGTATTTTGTTGGATTATTGAGTTAGCCCTTTTGGCTACTACCTATTCACTATTGCAGACTTTTGGTATTTCTTCCGCACAGATATATTTCAGTAAGTTATTCTCACTTGATTGATATGTGTTTATCATACTTAAATATCAGTATACCACATGTTGATCCGCCCGACCGGTTGGTTCGCTCGGTCCGCGTACGAGATGAGCACCAAGGTGCCATGTTACGCCCAGGCTATGATTTGGGGCGTGTCAAAGCTTGGTACTAGAGCCTAGGTTCAAAAGTCTTAGGGAGTCTATGAAGCGTGTCTAGTGGGGTCTCGTTTATGTGTGTGTGCGCGCCACACATGTAGATAGTTGGCCACGAAGACATGCGGGGATTGTTTCACTTCTTTCATACTACTCTAGATCGTGCGGTTAGAACGATACTTCGGGAAGGTCAACGCCGACCTTGCGAAATTTCATATTTCGAGAAAAATGCAAGAGAAAGTACCAAAAAGGCTGACTACTAGTCAGGAGGCTTTCACCGAAGCCGATCAAACTACAGATTCGCAAGCTCGAGAGATGCGCACGAGGGCTCAAGATTCAGACCTCCCAACTCAGGGGAACCCTCGAGGGCACGTGCCCGGGGCGCACCTCCCCGGCGCCGGCTCGACTCCCCCGCTCTTCGGGACGGATGTTGGCGGGCTATTCGGTTGCTCACTCGGTTGGTATTTGCTCGAAGCCCGGGGTCGGGGGGTTAGGGTTCAACTTTAGGACTCAGGAATTTTTGCGCATGAAGCCCAAGGAGTTCACAGGAACAGACCCAGATGCAGACCCTCAGAATTTTATCGATGAGTTGCAGAAGATTTTTAGGGTCATGCAAGCTACAGACAGGGAAGCAGTGGAGTTTGGTACCTTCCAACTCAAGGATGTAGCTCACTTATGGTATAAGTCATGGGAGATGTCCCATGGTGAGGATGCTTCTCACGCTACTTGGGAGGAGCTCGAGATCGCCTTCATTGACCATTTTCTGCCAGAGAAAACTAGAGAGGCTAAAGCCTGGGAATTTGAGTATTTGAGACAGGATGGCGTGAGTGTGACCGAATATTATGTCAAGTTCTCATCACTGGCCAGGTATGCTCCTCACATGGTCAAAGACATGAGAGCCCGAGTCCGGCGCTTTGTGTTGGGACTCAATCCAGAGCTTTACGATCTGGCAAAAATAGTGGCCCAGAACAAAGACATGGCCATCACTAAGATGTTGACTTTTGTGAAAGAGAGCGGAGATGATCTGAAAATAGCAGAAGCGAGACAGAAAGAACAAGACAGAGAGTTTGCAAAACCAGCCAAGTCCACAGGCCATTTCAGTCAGGAAGGTGGTGGCAGACCATTTCAGAAAGGTAAATCAGCAAGACCTGCCCAATCTGTAGCCAGTGCCCCAGTCCCGAAATTCAGGAATGATCAGAAAAATAGGAATTATGGAGCAACAGGCTCCCAATCTCAGTCCAGCGTGGGTAACAAGGGTTTTCAACACCCCGTCTGTAGTAAGTGAAACAAAAGGCATCCGGGAGTGTGTCGTTTAGGTATGAATGGTTGCTTCAGATATGGGCAGCCAGGGAACTTGAGAGACTGCCCATCAGTGAAGCAGGGCAGTGTAGCACAGTCCACTAGTTCAGCGGCCCCTCGTGCTTCTCAGGCTCAGTCAGGGAGCGGTGCGGCTAAGTCTGGTAACACAGGCCGCATGTATGCTTTAGCCGATCGTCAGGACACAGAGGCTCGAGCAAACGTAGTCACAGGTATTCTATTAGTCTTCAATTTCAGTGTTTTTTCCCTTATAGACCCAGGCTCTACTCTTTCTTTCGTAACCCCTTTCATTGCTAAAAAGTTTGGGGTAGAACCCGAAAAGTTGCATGAACCTTATGAAGTGTCCACTTTAGTTGGAGAATTAGTTTTAGCCAGACGCATCTATAGGGGTTGTCTAATCAGAGTTTATCATCATCTCACCACAGCAGAACTAGAAATAGTAGACTTTGATGTAATCATAGGCATGGAGAGGTTAGCATCTTGTTATGCCACAGTAGATTCTAGAGCCAAAACAATTCAGTTCAGATTTCCTAATGAACTAGTCTTAGAGTGGAGTGGTGATTCAGTAACAACCAGGGGTAGATTTATTTCCTATCTTAGAGCAAAAAAGATGATCTCCTAGGAGTATATTTACCACTTAGTCCGAGTTAGGGATGCAGATGCCTAGATTCTAACTCTCCAATCAGTACCAGTTGTCAGTGAGTTTCCAGAGGTCTTTCCAGATGACCTACCCGGAGTCCCTTCCGATAGGGAAATTGACTTTGGGATTGACCTGCTTCCCGGCACTAAGCCGATATCTTTGCCGCTGTATAGAATGGCCCCAACAGAGTTAAAAGTCCAGTTGAAGGATCTTCTTGCTAACGGATTTATAAGGCCAAGTGTCTCATCTTGGGGTGCACCGGTCTTGTTTGTCCGAAAGAAAGATGGGTCCTTACGTATGTGCATAGCCTATCGTCAGTTGAACAAAGTCACCATTAAGAATAAGTACCCTCTTCCCAGAATAGACGATTTATTTGATCAACTTCAGGGTGCTCAGTGTTATTCCAAGATTGACCTCAAATCAGGCTACCATCAGTTAAAGGTTAAGGGAGTTGATATCTCGAAAATCGTTTTCAGAACCCGTTATGGTAATTTTGAGTTTCTTGTCAGGTCCTTTGGGTTGACGAATGCACCAGTAGCTTTCATGGATCTTATGAACAGCGTCTTCAAGTTGTATCTTGATTTGTTTGTCATTGTATTTATTGATGATATCCTGGTATACTCCCGTAGTGAGGCTGACTATGCAGAACACCTCAGAATAGTATTACAAACACTCAAGGATCGCCAACTTTATGCAAAATTCTCAAAGTGTGAGTTTTGGCTAAAGTTAGTGGCATTCCTGAGCCACGTAATTTCAGGAGAGGGTGTTAAGATTGATTATCAGAAAATTGACGCTGTTAAGAATTGGCCCAGACCCACATCAGCATCAAATATCAGAAGTTTCTTGGATCTGGCAGGTACTGCAGGCGTTTTGTAGAGGGGTTTTCCTCAATCTCAGCTCCGTTGACCAAGTTGACTCAGAAAAAGGTTAAATTTCAGTGGTCAGATGCATGCGAGCAGAGTTTCAAAGATTTGAAGAAAAGGTTGACTTCTACTCCAGTTTTGACGCTACCAGAGGGAACCGAAAGGTTCGTAGTCTATTGTGATGCTTCAGGAGTTTCGTGATCCCTACCTCTTGCAGCTGAAGGAGGGGATTCACAAGCATAAGACGATGGCTTTTGAACAAGGGGGAGATGATGGTACCGTGAGGTACCGAGGTAGATTATGTGTCCCAGATGTTGATAGGCTCAGAGAGCGAATTATGACAGAAGCTCAAAACTCCAGGTATTCCATTCACCCAGGTTCCACTAAGATGTATCATGACCTTAAGAAAATTTATTGGTGGAATGACATGAAAAAAAATGTAGCAGACTTTGTGGCTAAGTGCCCCAACTATCAGCCAGTGAAAGCCGAATACCAGAGGCCCAGTGGCTTGGCTCAGAACATTGACATTCCTGTCTGGAAATGGGAAATGATCAATATGGACTTTGTATCAGGCCTACCTCGTTCAGCTACGAGGCATGACTCTATTTGGGTGATCGTTGACCGGCTTACTAAGTTAGCACACTTTTTGCCAGTCAAGACCACAGATTCAGCAGAAGATTACGCCAAGTTGTATGTTAATGAAATTGTCAGATTGCATGGGACCCAGTGTCTATTATTTCAGATCGTGGTGCTCAGTTCACAGCGAACTTCTGGAAATCCTTCCAGAAAGGATTAGGTACCAAGGTTAATCTCAGCACAGCTTTTCATCCGTAGACAGATAGTCAGGCAGAACGTACAATTCAAACTCTTGAGGACATGTTGAGGGCTTGTGTTCTTGATTTTAAAGGTAATTGGGATGAGCACTTTCCTCTCATCGAGTTTTCCTATAATAACAATTATTATGCCAGCATTGGGATGACACCGTTTGACGCTTTGTATGGGTGAAGGTGTAGATCACCAATTGGTTGGTTCGAAGTTGGTGAAGCAGAATTGTTGGGACCAAATTTGGTCTATCAGGCTATGGAAAAGGTCAAGCTTATTCAAGAGCGTCTGAAAACGGCTCAGAGTCGCCAGAAATCTTACACAAATGTGAGACGGAGGGATCTAAAATTTGAAGTTAACGATTAGGTGTTCCTCAAAGTATCACCCATGAAGGGTGTTCCTCAAAGTCTCACCCATGAAGGGTGTTCCTCAAAGTCTCACCCATGAAGGGTGTTATGAGATTTGGGAAGAAAGGCAAGCTCAGTCCCAGATATATTGGACCTTACAGAATTCTGCGGAAGGTCGGTCTAGTAGCTTATGAACTTGAGTTGCCATAAGGGTTGGCTGTTGTACACCCAGTGTTTCATGTGTCCATGTTGAGAAAGTGTATGGGGGACCCGTCGTTAGTTGTCCCAACTGATAGCATTAAAATTAAAGATGGTTTGACTTATGAAGAAGTCCTAGTGGAAATCCTTGATCGTCAGGTTCGCAAATTGAGAACTAAAGAAATAGCATCAGTAAATGTTTTGTGGAGAAGTCAGAAAGTCGAAGAGGCTACATGGGAAGCCGAAGAAAACATGAAGTCCAGATACCCTATCTTTTTGACGAGTTAACAGAAACTGGTGAAGGTAACGTACTTTCTCCTCTCAAAATTTATCCTTCTATAGTTTCTACGTTCTCAATATTCAGCCAGTTAGACAGTCAGCTTAGTAGTTATTCAGTTCAACAGATAATTCAGTTCAACCCCTTTCAGTTTAATTTGCATGTGCTCATGCCTGTTAGTGTGCACATGTTTCAGCAGTTACCTGTAATCAAAATCTATCATTCGAGGACGAATGATCCAAGGGGGAGATATTGTAATATCTCAGACCTTTAACTTAAGCTTTTACCATAATTCTAGACTTAAAAAAAATAGATAAAGAATGTGGGAATTGAAAATTTCTCTTCAGTTGTCAGATGGAGATTTACGCCCCAGAATACGGACCATATTTTAGTATACGACCCGCATTTCAAATCGTAATATGGCATCTAAATCACTGTGCACTCTAGAATTTGGCTTGGGGAATCTATATTGTTAAATACGGACTGTATTTTGGAATACGGCCCATAAATTGTGATTGCATTTGAGGAGGAAAAATAAAGCAGTGCTTCTATTTTGAATATATATTAATTTACGGTCCAGGTTTACGGACTGTATTTTGGTCCGTGTTTCTCAGCCCGCACTAGAACCTATAAATACCCGGTTTCAGTTCTAATTTTATTTTTACCAGTTCTTAAAGCCCTAACACGACTTGTTTCTCCTCTCCAACCCTAAGAACTCTAAGGTAAGCAAGTTCTACCCATTCCAATCAAATTCTATCATGTATTTAGATAATCTAAGATAGAATTCATTGTTCGTAACCTAGGGTTTTCCTGAAAACCCACAGATAAGGTTTGAGACACAGGCTTTTGGGTTCTTCTCAGAATTCAGACTTTCGAATTGAGGATTGTGAAGCTAATAAGGTATGTGAGGCTAAGTATCTACGTGAGGTAATGTTTATGATTCTCCCTACGCCTCATTCTTCATACTTATCAGTAAATTGACTCGAATCTTTGTTTAGCCTAGTTTCTTGAATAGTTGTAGAACTGTTATCTTATAGGCTTATAGTTTCAGAATTCGTTCATGATGATTAATTTTAATATCATGAACTCAGTATATAATCAATATAGACTTGTGAATTGTATCTCATGAGTCTCAGTATGAATGGTTAGGATTTTTATGAACAGTTACCAGTTTTATCTACATAATCAGTATCATGTTATCAGTTATATCTCAGTCTCACTGCTTGTTATTGAATAACTGTATTAGGGAATCAAGCCCACAGATATGGACCTAAGGTCACATATTATGTATACGTATACTTAGGCATCATGCCACAGATTTTGCATGCATATTATTATTATTGGACCTAAAGTCACAGACAGTAAACAGGTTATTCATTATTCAGGACAGGGATTATCCATATCTTTACTTCTCTGTTTAGTCCAGTTATCAGCATTTCAGTTCAGTTTCCGTTCAGCTTATTATTTCATTTAATTGCTTTACATACCAGTACAATTCCAGTGTACTGACGTCCCATTTGCTCGGGGCACCGTCTCGCATGTACGGTGCGATATACGAGTGCGACGCGACTTGCTAGGAGGCCTTCATATTCAGTTTGTCAGTGGTGAGCCTCAGTTCTCCGAGGCCTTATGTTTATCTTTATATTTAGTCAGTTAGCAGACAGTATTTCCGTATTAAGGTATGCCGGGGGCCTTGTCCCCGTAGTCAATCAGTATTTCCTTATTCAGTAGAGGCTTCATAGATTACAGTCGGTCAGATATTTTAGTATTTTGTTGGATTATGGAGTTAGCCCTTTTGGCTACTACCTATTAAGTATTGCAGACTTTTGGTATTTCTTCCGCACAGATATATTTCAGTCAGTTATTCTCACTCGATTGGCATGTGTTTATCATATTTAGATATCAGTATACCACATGTTGATCCAGCCAGCCAGTTGGTTCGCTCGGTCACATGCAGATAGGCACCGAGTGCCGTGTTACGCCCAGGCCATGGTTCGGGGCGTGACTGGATTATTTTGTTTTATAAATTATTTTGTGTTTTGACTAGTTTGATCAAGAGTTGATTTTTTGTTGATTTTCCATTGACTCTGACCTAAGCTTGACCCGACTAGTATATTTAACGTTGCTAATCGATATTATGCATAGTTTAATGCCACTGGAGATCAACTTTGTGGAGATTTTCATATTTCTAATTTAAGATGTTTGCCAAATTCAAAGTAAGTTAGACTTTAGCCTTTGGATTGCTTGCTTTTCCAAAGACGTGATTTGTAACGTGCACAAATTGCTTTTGAACTGCCTAGTTTATTGTCGGACGAGTGCGTACTTCGACATGTATACTACTTTGAGCTATTTACTTTATGTTGTAATCTCTCATGACTATACATGTTATTGTTGAGTTGCAAAAATATCCCAGTATTTTATTATTTGAAGCGTGCTAGAGTTTTAAGACATTGGCATATGTGTTTTGACCTGTTCATGAGATATTAATCAATTCATGCTATTTGCTTGTACTAAATGTCGTGCCTTGTTGAGTTAAGTTGATACTAATATCATGACTTTTGGTCTATCCGTCTAAACGGTGAGCGTCCATGAATTTGGTCTAGTCATACTCTTGATGAGGGCACATGTGAGCGATCTAACATTCTTATTTGCAAAAGATCATCATTTGGCCTTGAAGTTCTAGCTTCATACAATCTACGAGTTGGTCTAATGGTGTCACGATTTAAATTCACGTGATCGGCACTGACACGTTATGCGACCTGCGCTAATCAAATTCATATGATATGCCTTGACCATATGCATGAACGTTATATTAATCGCAAAAGCCATTTGAAAATTACACATATATTAAAATCAAATTCAAAATCATACATGGAATATTTCATAAGAATAATGAAATCGAAATAAAATAAGTTTCTTTTCATATATGTCGTCTACACTCCCATTATTACAATGCAACACAACTATCAAAGGAGCTCTATATCAGAAAATTGCATTAAGCACTTGAGACAATTCTCGACTAAAAAAATAAGGAGCAACATAATAGCTACCACAGAATAAAACTGGTGCCTCACTATATATCTCAAGAAAAGAGTCATCCTAGTCCTGTCCACTTGTTATGTGTTACACCTCATTCTAAAATATGTAAAATAAAGAGGGAGATCTAGGGGCTGAATCACAGTTACAATACTCAATAAGTATCACAAGCTCTCTCTAACTCAAGTTCTCGGGACAATATTTTTTAAAAATTAGAAGTTGTCAACAACTGAGTTTGGTGTAGATGTGACCGCGCTGCACTAGGCGCGATCGCATCGTGAGGGATATTGTGGTTCGCGTTATCGTTAGTTGATTGCAATCTCGCAAGAAAAGGAATTTGTGGGTCAGTGCTATCACATTTGCGGACCACGGTCATGCTTAATGGTTTTTTTTTAGCTAATTATTACAATTGAGGCGGAGAACAACAATCACGCCGAAGGAGTAATCTAAGTATAAATTAAAATCATGGCGAATTTCGGACATAGTGTTTGTCATTTTGGGAAAAGAGAAGCTCACGGTGATGATCCATTAAAGGGAGTTCTACTTAGATAACTAAAGTAAGAATTTTCTAACACTTTATGATGATTATACCTGATTTGTTACATCTTTTAACCATAGAATCATGAGTTTCAAGAGGCTAAATTTGGGAATATATTTTGACCTAACTTCTCAACTAGGAAATTAGGAATTTGGCCCAGCTAATTATGTCAAAATTACTATTTGATTATAGAACAACAACAACAATAACAACATACCCAGTGAAATTCCAAAAAGTGGGGTCTGGAGAGGGTAGAGTGTACACAGACCTTATCTCTATCTTGGGAGGTAAAGAGGTTGTTTCCGGTAGACCCTTGGCACAAGAACCAACAATTCAAAGTAGTATAAAAGGCATGACAAAATACTATAGAAAGTAAGATAAAGCTGAATAAGATTTGATTATAGAATTGTGATCATATGCTTATGGGTAATTTTATTTTAAATTTATTTTGGGTTTTGACTAGTTTGATCAATAGTTGATTTTTTGTTGATTTTCCATTGACTTTGACCTGAGCTTGACCCGACTAGTATATTTAACGTTGTTAATCGATATTATGCATAGTTTGAGGCCAATAGAGATCAACTTTGAGGAGATTTTCACATTTCTAATTTAAGAAGTTTGCCGAATTCAATGTAACTTAGACTTTAGCCTTTGGATTGCTTGCTTTCCCAAAGACGTGATTTGTAACGTGCATAAATTGCTTTTAAATTGCCCATTTTATTGTGGGACGAGTGTAACTGGGATATGTATACTATTTTGAGCTATTTACTTTATGTTTTTATCTCTTACGACTATACATGGTATTGTTGAGTTGCAAAAATATCCTAGTATTCATTATTTGAAGCATGCTAGAATTTTATGACGTTGGCGTACGTGTTACTGGTTCATGAGATATTAATCAATTCATGCCATTTGCTTGTACTATCTTCATACGACCTACGAGTTGGACTAATGGTGCCATGATTTAAATTCACGTGATCGGCACCGACACGTTAACCGACCCGGGCAAATCAAAGTCATGTGATATGCCTTGACCATATGCATGAACGCTATATTAACCGCAAAAACCATTTGAAAATTATATATATATATATATATATATTCAAAATCATACATGGAATATTTCATAAGAATAATGAAATCGAAATAAAATAAGTTCTTTTCATATATGTCGTCTACGCTCCCATTATTACAACCCAACACAACTATCAATAGAGCTCTATACCAGAAAATTGCATAACACTTGGGACAATTCTCGACTAAAAAAATTAGGAGCAACATAATAGCTACCACAAAATAGAACTGGTGCTTCACTATATACCTCAAAAAAAAAGTCATTCTAGTCTTGTCCGCTCATTATGTGTTACACATCATTCTAAAATATGTAAAATAAAGAGCGAGATGCAGGAGCTGAGCCATCAATAAGTATCACAAGCTCTCTCTAACTCAAGTCTTTGGGACAATATTTTTTAAAAACAATGCAATCAACATTTGATATAAAGCAATAAACAATTATATTAAATCATATTCTTCAACGTTTAAAATGAAAATCCAAGTCTAATAGAAAATCATGATATAAACATTTAAAATATTTTATATCAACCCATGATTTTTAAAAATTCATTGGAAACCCCTTTAAATTAATTAATTCATTGGAAAAATCTTTCGGCTTCTTAGGCATAAAATATGTTTAAATTTTTAATAATATTACCGAGAGTATTATCAACATCGACACATGATTCAAGGTCGATTAGGTGATCAGCTTAGTGATAAGTATTGTATACCCTACTTGCTTAGATTATCTCTTCGTAGTATCCTACAAATTGACTCAGCCATGTTATTATACATAGCACATTTTCCCCTCTTGGGGGGACTTTATCCTGTGAACTTTTTAACACTTTTTCTTCGGTACGTCCCTACACTGATATGTAGAGTCTTATGGCAATAAAAGAAATACATCCATGTCCATCTCGAAGAAAACCAGCAGCTCCAAAATATTTTGATTTTAAAAAATAGACCGCATATGGCCCTGAAGTATATATTCTCTTACCAAATCATGATGTACATAACCAATCCAAATCCATTTAAATAAAAATCTTTCATGTTAACGCCTTTTAGCAAATTAAGATCTATCTTTTAAAGATAAAACATGTTATGCCTTTTTATTTAATTTATGAAAAGACATACTTTTCATGAAATATATCAATAGATTTCGTATACTTTATCAACTACGCAAGTTTTAGTAAAACTTATAACATTTACCTCTATGTGTCATTTTGTCGATAAGTCTTCGTTTGAACCAATAGATAAAAACATACATACATACATACATATATATATATATATATATATATATATATATATATATATATATATATATATATATATATATATATATATAAGCACTAACTATCCCGTGCGATGCACGGGACCCAACATAATTAATTTGGTTACTCAATTTAGTTAATCTTTATGTTTTGTATATTTTGCAAAGGATACCGCGATTCTTCTTAGTGAGTCTCTATATTTTTTTCTTTTCGTCTTATTTTCCCCCTTAATTTCTCAATTGTTGTTAAAATTTGTCTTATTTTGGTTATGTCTGCCTCTTTTTATATTTAATAAGTTGATATTTCAAATATCCTACATGTCAAGTTTATAATCACAAGATTCAAAGGATATTTTATTAGATTATACACATTTTTAATTTAGAACCACAAGATAGTCTATCTTTATTTCTTAAACTCCATGTATAGTCAAACATAGACACTTAAATTGAGACAGAGGGAGTATATGCCAAATGAAGGAAATGAAAGGACAATTGAGACACTGCGGACATGTGGGGACATAAAAAGTAAACACACAAGAGGTAGTATTAATATTAAACTTCTGAAATGTACACATGTTAGTCCTGGCTTAGAGTACAATTTCAGTTGCTTTTTGTACACTTATTGTTGTTGTATTCGTCCACTTGGGTGTTTGTTGTTAAACAAAATAAAAAAAATATTGTCTTATTTTGGTTATATCTGCCTCTTTTATATTTAGTAAGTTGATAATTCAAATATCCTACATGTCAAGTTTATAATCACAAGATTCAAAGGATATTTTATTATATTATACACATTTTTAATTTAGAACCACAAGATTTGAAAGTCTATCTTTATTTCTTAAACTCCACGTCTAGTCAAACGTAGACACTTAAATTGAGACAGAGAAAGTACATGCCAAATGAAGGAAATAAAAGGACAATTAAGATATTGTGGACTTGTGGGGACTTAAAAAGTAAACACACAAGAGGTAGAATTAATGTTCAACTTCTAAAATGTACACATGTTAGTTCCCGCTTAGAGTACAATTTCAGTTGTTTTTTTGTACAACTTATTGTTGTTGTGTTAGTCCACTTTGGGCGTTTATATATAAATACATGAGAAGAGAATAAATATTCAGTAAGAACGTAAAAAGTCATAAGTGAACAAGTAAAAGTGCATGGAGAAAATAAATATGTCGGAGAATTCAAATTGAAGTGCATACGTCTATACATGAGAAGGGAATAAATATTAAGTACCATGACATATGTCCACGTGGGATAAAAAAATAGTTGGATAAAGTGTACAAGTTATATAGCTTATTGTACTAGCATTCATTGCATGTACAAGTTGTAAAGCTTTTGGTACAAGTTGGTGAAGCTGTATTAGTCCTCCATGTGCAGCACAAAATGGTACAAACAGGGGTATTGCGAAAAACTGTAAAATGTTAAGATACATATGGATCCCACATGTCCAGGGAGTACTCCAAAAGCCAGCAGGAAAAGTAAGTAATTAGGTGGGACCCAAATTTCATAGAAAGCTGTCAAAACAGGAAATAGTACATACATAACATCATGAGGTACAACAGATTCAAAGCATATAAATCTTGAATTTTCGAAACTACCCTCATCAACAAGAGCAAAGAACGTAAGAAAAGCCTAAACTACCCTTGCTAGAAGCACATATGTCAACACACAGGTATGTGCTTCTAGACTCTTATATTAAGTAGTAGCTGAGCACTTGTACCAAAAACTATATAAATTGTACACTTTAATCAACTACTTTTTTATCTCACATGAACATATGTCATAGTACTTTATATTTATTCTCTTCTCATGTATACACGTATACACTTTAATTTTAATTATCCGACACATTTATTTTCTCCGTGCACTTTTACTTGTTCACTTTTGACTTTTCACGTTCTTTAAGAATTAATAAATGAAGTACTCCCTCCGTCCCATATTACTTGGTCACATTACTAAAAATTTCTAATACATATAAGTGTCCAAGAGGGGCGAACACCGCAACAACAAATTGTGCAAAAAGCTGTCTGAGTTGTACACTAAATTTGGACTTATTTCAATTGTACTTGGTTTCTTTCCTTTTTTTTTTTCCAGTTGTGGGTCTACTTCATTTAACAAGTACTGCTACTTGGTTTGCCACCTATTCTCTGTACACATGTATTCCACTTTTACGTTATCATATTTCTTTACTTTTACACTTCATTTTATTACTCCATTATAGAAAGCACATGAAATTGTACTCTAAGCAGGGACTAACATGTGTACATTTCAGAAGTTTAACATTAATTCTACCTCTTGTGTGTTTACTTTTTAAGTCCTCACGTGTCTCAATTGTCCTCTCATTTCCTTCATTTGGCATATAGTCCCTCTGTCTCAATTTAAGTGTCTAAGTTTGGCTAGACATGGAATTTAAGAAATAAAGATAGTCTTTTGAATCTTGTGGTTCTAAATTAAAAATGTGTATAATATAATAAAATATCTAATATAATAAAATATCCTTTGAATCTTGTGATTATAAACTTGACATGCAGGATATTTAAATTGTCAACTTACTAAATATAAAAATAGGCAGACATAACCAAAATAAGACAAATTTTAACAACAATTGAGAAATTAAGGGGGAAAATAAGAGGAAAAGAAATAAAATACTACTTGGTGGTTCATATAGTTGGTACTCTAAATTTGAGATTTTTTTTTTAATTTTTCCTATTTAAATTAGAGTTTTGCTATTAATTTTGGTGAGTTTATTCTACAAATTTCTTTGTTAATTAGATCTAACGCAGTGTCTAAATTATCCTTCATTTGGCATAAACCTCCTCTGTCTCAATTTAAGTGTCTAAGTTTGACTAGACACAGAGTTTAAGAAATAAAGATACTTTTGAATCTTGTTGTTCTAAACTAAAAATGTTTATGATATAATAAAATATCCTATGAATCTTGTGATTATAAACTTAACATGTAGGATATTTGAATTATCAACTTACTAAATATAAAAAGAGGCGGACATAATCAAAATAAGATAAATTTTAACAATAATTGAGAAATGAAGGGGAAAAATAAGAGGAAAAGAAACAAAATATGGAGATTCGCTAAGGAGAATCGCGGTATCCTTTGCAAAATATATAAATCATAAAGACTAACTAAAGTGAGTAATCAAATTAATCATGTTGGGCCCTGTGCACTGCACGGGCATTTCCAATAGCATTTTACCAAGGAGATTCGGCATTGGGATAGGTAATTTCAAAATTGTTCTAGTTATTTAGCAAGAATACCCAAAAAAGACAAAGGAAATAACACCATCAAACTAAATATTTACATACTCCTATGTACATTCATTTGCAGAACAGAGTTACACTCCACATTCTTGAGCTTGCCAGAAAGGCAAACAAGCAAATTATTCATGTTCATGTTGGTGGTCCAACTAATACAGGAGTTGATAATGGGAAAAAATTTGGATTTTAACAGCTGCATCTGATAGAACTTCATCTGAATGATAGCATATCAAGCAAAATCTAGGATGATAAATGCCAAAGCAAAAGAGAGGGATAGCCTGCAATTCAAACCAGAATGTTGTTATGTCTACTAAGAAAGAAAAGAAGACAAAACATAGGTGCAAACCTGGGACTGATATAGCATATCCTCCGTACCATCCACTCACGTGTTGGCCTGCGAGGACCATCAATTAAAAGTCTCCATTTTTGGGATACGTCATCATCCACAAGAAAATCTATTCTTCCACCATTAATAAAATAAATATCTTCCTTATCCCCTTCTTCTGAAGAACTTTTCTTAAGTAACAAATTCTCAGCCATTTTTGCTCTGTCTACACAATTTAAGCTGCTCTTAGAGATCTCTGCAGTGCTTCACATCTTCGCATAGATGCCTCATCTTGTCAACCTTCATCCTCTCTAGCTCAAGATTAATGCCTTTGAAGCTGCCTTCTTTTTCTCTGTTGCACCTTTTCTCATTTTCTCTAATGATGATTTTATTTCCTGCTTCTGTTGGAGAGCTGCTTTTCTGCTTGATTCCTGAAACTCAAGTAATAATTTCTCAACATCATTTGCTTTAGTTCTAATTTCAATCTGTCGATCTCATTTCTGTAAACCAGTAATTGAGACTCAAGTCATTCACAGTGTTGCCTAACTTAATATTCTGGGACTGGACTGATATGATCTCATCAACCTGATCCATATTATATAGAAATGCAGCGATGACATTTGTTGTATGGTCGGCAGCTGATTCAGCTATAGCTAAAGCCTTTTCTTTGGCATCTTTAGACTTTTGTAGAACACATGTTATTGCTCCTTCAGTGGCAGTCCATTTTTGTTTTTCTATTTGAAAGTTGCCTCTGCTGCAGAAGTTTCAGCAGCTGAAATCTATATAGATACTTATATTTTCTCTGTTGTTTCCAAAAGAGGAGTTTAAAAGCTTACGTTCTTCCCGGAGAGCATACCTGCCTTTTAATTTTTAGTCATTGAAAGATGCCTCAGTCCACAAGCTAGGTATCTTTTGGATGTCTTGTATGTGAAGTGGAAGCAAGATTATATTTAACTATCACATGTGTTAATTTTTTCCAATCTGATCTATGTTATAAATTTGAATCTTCACCTGTCTTCCATTGTTCCCCAGACAAGAATATTTTATACCAGTGATCTCCAATAGCGGTTTTGATCCTTCTAATTTATATTTTGCAGGTTACCCGCTTGTAGGAGAAAAGTTCAGATCTTCTAGCACGTGTATTTGAAGCAGAAAAATGATATAGATGGATGAAAATGCGCTTGCATTGACATTGGATTACAGTATTAGTTTGGTAACTCCCATGTTTGTGTAATTGCAACTAAAGTGATAGAATATAAATATCTTTTGCCTAAATTGTTGTAGTTCAGCAATAGAGTTACTTTAGCTTAACTTATTCATCAGCTTTGAACCTTTTTTGTGATCTTGTAATTACACAAATAATGCACGCAACTACACTGGGCATATGGCCGTGCACAGGCTTCACGTTTTGTTTGCTTCAAGGGTTACAGTTTGTAGTAAATTTCCTGGACAGGTTGTAAAGTGCATACGTGTATACATGATAAGAGAATAAATATTCAGTATTATGGCATATGTCCACGTGGGAAAAAAAAGTAGTTTAGTAATGTGGCCGAGAAATATGAGACGGAGGGAGTACTTCATTTATTAATTCTTAAAGAACATGAAAAGTCAAAAGTGAACAAGTAAAAGTGCATGGAGGAAATAAATGTGTTAGAGAATTAAAATTAAAGTGCATACGTGTATACATGAGAAGAGAATAAATATTCAGTATTATGACATATGTCCACGTGAGATAAAAAAGTAGTTCGTTAAAGCAGAGGCGGATGGAACATTATAGTTAGGGGTTCAATTGAACCCCAAACTGTCGATGCGGCGTATAAATTTATATACAAAATTTACTACAATTATAATAAATAGTAGATATGAACCCATAACTTTAGAAATAAAATGGTTCAATGGTAAAAAAATTTAAAAGTTTGAACCCCTAGAGTTTAAATCATAGATCCGCCTCTGGGTTAAAGTGTACAATATATATAGCTTTTAGTGCAAGCATTTATTGTTGTGTTAGTTTCTCTTGGACACTTACATATAATAGGAAATCATTTATTAATTCTTAAAGATCGTGAAGAGTCAAAAGTGAATAAGTAAAAGTGCAACAAATGTATATTCTTGAGAGTCGAGATGAATAAGAAGGAAGCAAGTATTTGCTGAAGAAAACCCCTAGAAATCAAGGGAAGAGGTGTTAGGTGGAAAATTGAAGGAAACATGATTTGTGAGTGTGTACACGTGCTGTGCTGCAACAGAAAAATACAATACATGTGTGTAAAAAGTGGCATGATAAATTCAATGACCAACGAGATTGGTCCAAGTTTATAGTACAATTGACATTGCTCCTAGTACAATATTTGATAGCAGTGTTCGTACCTCTTTCATATATATATATATATATATATATATATATATATATATATATATATATATATATATATATATATATATATATATATACTAGTTGCGTGAGGCCCGTGCTAAGCCCGGGCCCAAACTCATGATCTAAAAATAACAAAATTTAATTATAAAAATATAAATTATTTGTATCACATTTTCCTATTGTATAATTAATTTAATTTAACAGCACATTAATCGTGTCTTATTGGTAATTATTAAAGTTTTTTAGTCATAATTGAATAATTTTGACGGAGAATTAGCAAATATAAAGGGACACAATATTCAATATTCACTAAACAAGAAAATTTTTAGAGGTTTAAAACAAATAAAGTGTGTGTTTGGTATGGAGAAGAATATTTATCAAAAAATATTTTTTAATTTTTTCATATTGGGCTGGTCAAAATTATTTAAAAACATTTTCTCTAGGAGAAGCAGGAAAATCAAGTTCCACAAATGAAATTCCACATTCATTGTGTCTTCCCCGCCCTCTAATACACCTCATTTTTAGTACCCCCACCCCCGTAGCCCCCATCCCCACCACCCACCGCACCCCCAGCCCCAACCCTACCACCCACCGCCCCCAGCCCCAACCCCACATCCCATAGTACTTGTTTAGATTATATACAAATGATTTTAAGATAATATTTTTTGCTTGCGTACCAATACAAGAAAATAAGTAAGAACACACTTATTTTTGATGAAAAATAGTTTTAACATAATATTTTCCTTCATAAACACATCCAAAGAAAAGAATTGGGGTACTAAGTAGTAAGATATAATAAATGCTCTGATTGAAATGAAACAGTGACTCCAAAGTTGCATAAATTTTAGGAAAATATGTAATAACAAATAATGTAAAAGGTACTCCCTCGATTCTTTTTTACTTGTCTCTCGTTGACTCAGCACTTCGCTTAAGCAATTTTTTATTAGGAGTAAAATATACTAATTACCCTTATTAATTATGCTTTGAAAATAAGTTTGATTATTAATATTCTATATAGTTACTTAATGATAAGGGTAATATAGGAAGAATCAATAAAGCTTTTGTGATTTGTTAAAATAAACAAGTAAAAAATACTCCCCTATTTCAATTTATGTGAACCTTTTACTGTTTGGAGAGTCTATGAGATGCTTCTTTGATCACGTTTTTCTTATATTTTTTCTAAATATATAAAGTATATTTTTACCAACTTGAAAAATCTATGTCAAAATTGACAGTCAAAGTTATAAAGTTTGATCTCTCGTATTCCGAAAATGTTCACATAAATTGAAACGGGAGGAGTATATTTTTAGACATCCACGAAAGAAAAAGGAAAAAAAGACATATGATCCAATTAGAGAGGCCCAAGTGGGCATAGCTATGAAAGAAAGCAAAAGTAAGCAGCCACATGATGCAGCATCACAGGGCAAAGCATAATGTGAGGACTACAAAAAGTCCCACATTTGCTCTTATATATAATAAATAATATATATATATATATATATATATATATATATATATATATATATATATATATATATATATATATATATTACCTTCGCATTTGCATGAAAGCACATTTCCAAATAATCTCAATATTAGCTCAAATCATGCATTGAGAGAAAATCACCCAAGAAGCATAAGACTTAACGCACCTCAAGTCATGCATTTTTACATCATACGAAATCTGATGTAGGTAAAGGATGCATAAATATTTGCGGAAAAAATTGGACATATAGCGCATTAAATTTAACCGCTATGAACTTTTTGATTATAAATTAGCAATTTATAGCAGAAATGTAGGAAAACGGGTTACGAAATGGACATGTATAAAGCATGAATTACATGCGCTATATTGGTCAAACCTGACTAAATGTCTGTTAGGCTGGGATGTTAGCGAGACCCTCTAGTGTATAAAAATATATGCTAAAGATAGAAATGTTCTTCTTGTTTTAATACATTACTTTGATTCTTTACCCCAAAAAAAGATTTAATTTTGGTCCGTCTCCATCATCTCTAATGTCATGACGTTCGTTGGTAAAATGGAAAGTCAAGCCACCATTCATTACTGGTTAATAATCATCCATCATAACTCAATCCAATAAAATAAAGCTCTACTTTTTGTGCATCACCTCTCTTCCTCACACTCTCAATCCTGTTTTATCGTACTCTCATTATGTTTTTACGCCTTTGACAAATTAAAAAGGTCAATCAGTTACCTTTAAAAGAATGGAATGTCAATATACTTAATAGTATACACACTGCACTACTTCTATTTTTAATAATGTATCTGTATATATTAACAGTATATACGATATACTATTTGTATGTTTAATAGCATATCAGTATACACTACTATATCTAAGAACATTAGTATATTTATTAGTACGCATTACATACTGCTAGTTTTAGTAGCTTATTTAAAAATACACAGAGTATACAACTTTTATACTACTATATTTAATTGTATGAAAAAAATTAAAATGTTTCAAGACAACTTTAATACAACTTATATATTACTATATTTAATTGTATGAAAAAAATTAAAAGGTTTCAAGACAACTTTGAGTAAAAAAGGCCTAAAATTTTAAAAATAAACCTCAATAATATAAAGTAACTATTTTTTTTAAAAACACATAAAAATAGTGCTATAATTAACTGTTCCTCGACAATTGTGATCGACAAAAAAAGTGAAAATAATTGGATGGTTTTGTTTTACTTAAAGGAAATAAATAAAAGTAGAAGAAAATAAAGTGAAGAAAACAACAAAAAGCAAGAAAGTACCGAAAAAGTGATGAATCTACCAGAAAGAACAGAACAATGTAAAAAATTACAACAAAGAAGGCAAATAAAATAAAAACTAGTGAGAAATTTTTACTAGAAAGAACACAAAAAAAAAAAAAAAAACACGAAGGAAAGGAAACAAAGAAAGAAAGTGAAAAAAAAGATCTTCCTGGAAAGAGCAAACCAAAAAAAAAAAAAAAAAAAAAAAAAAAAAAATTAACAACATAAAAAAAGAAATAAAGAAAGTGAAAAATTAAGTAGGCCGGGTGAAGGGGAGAAATAGAAAATAAACGTTTGAATTGTAAAAAATTTGGGATGAAAAAATATGATTTAAATAAAGGGAAAATAACACTGTATGTCTATTTGTACAAAATTATTACCCGCTCTAGCCCATATTTTTTTTTTTACACGAAGAGGCCCAAAAATTTCTCATTCTCAACACTTAATTCTAGGTCTGCACCCCTTCTCTCTTCCCCCTCTCTAAATCATCCAACATCAGAAAAATCTCATCTTCACACCATATTCGGACGACCAGATCTGAAAGAGAAGAGAACATTACCGGAGCAAACGTTTACGGCCACATCTAGAAGAAACAACAACATTGTCGGAGAGAACGATTTCCGGCCAGATCCATCACCGGCGTCGGAGAAAAGGAGTGACATCATCAGAAGATCCTTTTTTTTGTTTGATTCGTCAATAAGTTATGGATAAACTTTCAGATCTGAAATCTAAAATGGGTAGCATTTCTTCTTCTTCTTCTTCTTCTTCCTATTGGATGTGGTGAATTTGGTATTGAAGTGGAGATTTAATGGTAAATAACGGGTGTTTTCTATTGTAAATATGTATAATTCATGTTTCTACGCACTTATACAATGTAGATACATTGATTAAACATTATATATATAGTGTATAAATTTGTGTAGTTATGTATAATTATGTATAATTGTGTATGACTCTGTATAATACTGTATATTGTATATATACATAGTGTACAAGAATGTATATTTTAGTGTATAATTGTGTATGACTCTATATAATATTGTATATTGTATGTATACATCAGTGTATAAGAACGTATATTTTAATGTATAATTGTGTATAAGAATGTATATGAGTTGTTTAAGTTCAAATAATAATATTTTTTTTCCCTTGTTGGTGAATTTCAGAACAAATAAGTATGAAAAATAAGAAAATGAAAGAAAAATAATGAAGCAAAAAAAAAACAATATGATTTAGGAATGAAAAACGAAAATAAAATAAGAAAAAATTATCAAACTAATGGTATGAGGGTAGGTGAAATGGAGATGTGGGAACTTTGGACAGGAATGGTCATGGTGAGATCAGGTGGATACGCGGAACAAACTAAGTTTTGGGCATTTGGGCCATAGCTTGTAAGGCTACAAGATTCTAATTTTTTAATTTGGCTATATAAATGAAATATACTTTTTTGAGTTGTACATTTATGAAATTTCCCCTTAAATAAAGTGTAAAACATTTTAAAAAAATAATATTTGTGGTCATAAATAGGACAACACATGTATTAAAAAGGTTGGATATTTTGGTTATTAAAATTTTAAAGTTGGTCACTCATGTAAATTTTTTGTATCGGTTCTAGCCAGCGCAAGCCTGGTAGTTTACCCGGATGGGTCATGGGCACTGATGCTCCTATTTTGGGATGGTCTTTAATGTTTGCCCCGCATAATAAACAAATTTTTCGCAGGACATAAGTTTATATTTTCGCATCATAATATCTCACAAGTTATGTCCTCATGACTAATGAACGTATGCACCATTGACCATAAGTTAGATTGCTAAAAGGCAAAAATTAAATGCCAGCCTATTTGAATGGAAAAAGTTAAAGACTAACCCGTTTGAACGGCAAAAATTAAAGGGGAAAGAACGCACCCTGAAAATAACATAATTATCTACCCATACCTTTACTTTCATTGCCCCAAACTATTTCCCCGAAATGCTCCAAAATTATGATACTAACATAGTATCACTTTGTCTCCTAACCAAACCCAAAATGTCGAATTCATTCCGCAGTAGTATCACCGATTTTCTCGTCTTCTCAACGCTGTCAATTTCATCATAAAAATATAACGCCGGCGAACACTTTTTTCGGCCAACGAAACCCACATCTAATTTATCTAAGAAATAAATTGATTTTCATTTAATTATGTGTAAATATTAACCCATCAACTAATTTTGTTACAAAGAAGAAACAAAGAAGACGGGGAATGGGGAGACGCCGTTGATCTCAATCTTCTTCAATGGCGTTAATGGAGTTTCAGGCTCTCTTCTTCTAGCTCAGGTGAAGGAAACCGACACAAATGATCTCCAAATCAACAACAACTCATTAAAATTCAGTTCCATAAAATTTTCTTTGACATTTGAATCGGTCCATAACCGCAAACTTCGAACTTCGAACTTTATTCTTTCCAACCTCAAGCTACAATTTTAGTAAATAGATTCGACTTTAAGCTCAAAAAGTTATCTCCAAACGAGTTTCCAACTAAATCCCTTTCTCTATATTAGGAAGGGTAGACTGGAAAAAATCATATAAATTTGGAGTAATGAAAACACAAGTAGCGGTGAGATGGCCATGAATATGTCTATCTAGAGCATCACTGCTTTCTATATCTTCATCATCTCCAAACTTTTTTCACCTTTTCAAGTCGTATACCTCGTGGAAAAATGGGTCTTTTCAACTGAAAATCTCTTCTTACCCTTCTGGATGTTTTGAGCTTACAAATGCCTGAAAGTAAAGAAAATGAAACCGAGAAAAGAAGAAAGCGAAAAAAAAAGAAAAAAAAAAAAGAATATCCTTAAATGAAAAATGAAACTATTTTTAAAAATATAAGTAACTATAATTAATTATCATCCAATTAAAAGATGAGACATGTACGTTTGGGCCATTTTTGGTGTCATTCTTTCCTTTTCACGCGCTTCCAGGGAAATGAGTGCATTTTCTCTGCCATGTCACTTTTTGGGGATATTTAATACACTATCGAAAAGAATTGTGTGTGTGTTTTGGGGGGGGGGGGGTGTGGAGCACTCAAACGTTTGCTAAAGTGAATTTTAGAGACAAGTTAAGGGAAAATTTTATGTTTTTTCTCTATATATAATATACTGACATTGTATGATAGATGATCTTATTCATTTATTCAAAAATACACTTTCCTAAAAACACTTGTATCATATCATTTTATATACATATCTTTGAGATGGTATCATGGATGACTGCTTTAATCCTTCAATGAGACACTCCTCAGCCTTCCATGATACCATAATAATATATACCATATACTGAGATGGTATCATGGACGGCTGCTTTAGTCCTTCAATAAGACACTCTCTTAATCCTCTATAATACCATCACGGTCTATAAATATACTGAAGTGGTATCATGGAGGGCGCCGATCCTATCTTAGTCTCAATGATAACATCATGATATATAAAAATACAGTGATGGTGTCATGGACGAAAGGTTTTAGGCGAGGGGGTACTCGTCGGCTAAACATTTTTGGTCAACTAGGTAAAAGCGAAATTTGTTTAGGAGGGTGCATGAGTGGGTAAATATTTTGCATTTTAGGGGTATTTCCCCCCCCCCCTAAAATTATAGACTAGCCCAGTTAAAGGCCAATTCGTGCAATTTCTTCGCTCCAGATTGATTTCGGTTCAACTCTTCAAATTGGGACAATTAAGGGCCTCTTTTTCCGGGGCCGGTTCAAGAAGTTTTATATGTAAATATTTGGTGAGAATCTTCTTTCGATCGCTTGCGAATATTTAGCAACTGTTCGAAATGTAATTGGAAAATAGCCACTCTTTAATGTGAAAATAATTTTTTCACAAACATACCCAACTTAATACGTGGAAGAACTCCACTATAATTGTCACGCCTCAAACCCGACATGGGTGTAACAAGCATTCGATGCTACAAAATCGTATCGGAAGTACCTTATACATATAGAAATATGCCACCAAATGCTCCATTATAATCAATTAAGCATAATTAAAGTCAAGTTTCAATAATTAAATGAAATACGAGGATGATACAACTACTAAAAATCTGTATGTCAACTAAGCACGACAGCATGTTCAACAAGTCAAGCAATGACTGTCACATGCACAAATACTAGCCACAATATGACATATGTCTATGGAGCTTGTAAGAGAATTGGCTAACTCGGGACACAACCCAAAACTAGTAGGAAATAAAGATAAACAGTCTGAGTCCCACGAACAAGCATGCGAGCTCACCAAAGTTGAATCGGAAACCAAGTACTCCTAACCCGTGTGATCAACCTGTACCTGCTATTCTTGGTTACCTAACATACCATCAAAAACAATAATGATATGCCTGAGTACTGGGTACTCAATGAATGTTTAGATGCAAGAGTTCATATCGTAATGTTTCGTTTTTCACATGACAGCTAAGGCGTAAAAGGCTACTACGAACTCGTTGGTGCTCTTTCGGACTTTGTTTTAAAAGAGTCGCCACCTAATTTTTAGGAAATTAGAAAAACCAGTTTTGAAGGGTTTATTCAAATACCGTGACAAAACCTTCGTAATCCAGAGTTCTAGGTAAGGGTTTTGATGATCCCCTGGGAAAGGTGTTAGGCACCCCAGTATTAAGGATCCGTACTATACGGTTGACCTTCGAATTCCAAAGTATGAGTATTTGCCTGAACTGTCTATTTTGTGTTTATTCTCGCATTTAAAGAAACTGTCATTTTTGTAATTTACATATCATTTTGGAAAGAATTTGAATATGTCCTCTTATATATAGGGTATCGTAGTTTTCGGATTTACAATATCCGTGTATAAATAATCTCCTTTTATATAAATAAGGAGTATATTTTATTTTTCATAAATGAAGAAAATATTTTATTTTTCATAAATGAAGAGAAAGGTGAAGTTCTTGATTTTTTCATAGTGTTAAATTTATGTTATACTCATACTTTGGCTCGTGTCGATTCGTTTTGGTACGTTCAGTCTTATTCAGAACTTTATATTACAATTGGTTTTTATGCTATAAAAAGAGCGTTTTTGTATGTTTTTTTGTATGTTCAAAGGAGTATATCTTGGCTGTATATACTCGTTTTTATGTCCTTTTCCTTGGCCCAAAACTGCTATCGTAGGAAAAGCTTTTGTTCTGTTTTATTTTTTTAGAGGAAAATAGAGTTGTGTACATATTCCCTTTATCCAATTCTGGTCTTTGTTTAAAAGGCTTAAGTGGAGTTGGTCCATTTTTTCTTAAAATTTAAAATAATAAAAAGTTGGCTTTGATTAAGGATTACCCGTGGGCTGAGGCCCAAAATTTGTTTCAAATAGTTGTGAAAAGATCTTTTGTATAAACTTAAAAAAACGAATTTGTTAAAAAGGGTTTGTAACTTTATTAAGTCCTAAAAATGCTTTTGTTGTCAATAATCGCTTTTACCCGTTTGGAGTTTAAGAAACCTCAAGTTCTATAAAAAGGAGTTTCATAAAATCTCGTTTTTATACTTAGCCTCAAAGACCGTTGAATTTTGGTCGGGGTTTTGGAAATTCGTTGGGGACCTAAAGTCATCTAAACGGTATAAGCACCGCTTTCCTAAGACCGCTAATTCTAACCATGACGTTTTTCCACTATAATATGAGTCTGGTACAAATTACAAGTACATCAAAAGCCTTAAAACAAGTAATGCAAATGAAATGAAATAGAATTAGACTAGGGACGTACCAAGCCCCTAGCTGAGCCATTTTCACCCATGGTTGGGCCTTCTGCGCGCCTTGCTATTTGCTTTGCCTTCGTGGACTCGATTTTGAATTAATAGGCCTTTGGCCCGATAGATAGGCTTTGGACCGGGACCCCAGCGGCCATGCAAGTGAGGAGAGAGGGGGGGGGGGGGGGGGGGGGGGGAGGGAAGGGACTCGGTTAGTTTATAAACATTGAACTTATCACTAAAATAATAAAACTATACATAGTATTTATAAAAAAAAAACAAGAAAGGTACTCATATTATTCTATACTTACCCCGCTTCTCTTTGAATGGATTTGTCTTGGTTGGAGATTTTGCAATGGCATGCGGACTAAGTCCTTGCCTTATATTCCTGATGTCGCACAAGTTCCGAAACCCCAGAACCCCTAACCTAAGAGAAGGCTGGATGACCCCGAACTACCATAGTTTATCTTCAACCAATGCACCCCAAGCAAGGGGAAAAGGGAGTATAGAACTTGGGAGTGGCAACAGATTTCAAGCAAACTCATAAACAAACAACAACCAAGTGCCATACTCTAAAGGGAGGCATTTATATCAAACATAGCAAATAACAGCACCTAAGTGAGACTAGATAATCAGCAAGTATAGAAGTAATGAGGGGGAAACTCAGTTTCATGACTAAAGATAATGCACACAACTGTTTTAGAGGAAACATAGATAATGATCAGTCAAGACATGGAATTGTTAAGACAATCATGGTAACAGAAAGAATGAGCTGGAACAATTCAGACATATCAAACCAAATACAGGAAGGTTTATGGTCAAGTACAAGCTTGTCCCTTTTTAGACAATCACTCAGCCCAGGAATCCTAAAAAAAAAAAAAAAAAAGGTTCCAAATGCCCATGTTCAGACAGTCAAACTTACTCATTTTTTAAGGTTTAAGCCCTTTGCCCAGAGGAAAGAAGACTTGGTTACACTAATTCAAGTGATGGCGTTCACCTATCTCAACTAAGCTCAAGATTGCACACAACCAAGTCCAAAACAAGCACAATATTCTCATAAAAAGGGACATGGGAAGACCTCGCAGGACGACGAGCTCGTGGCCATGTTTAGGACTTTTAGAGTACACGTTCGCAAATGGCATCCTTTAAAACTACTCCTCTTTATTAACTTGAACACACACGGGCGGTGCGTAAAGCAAGGCTATTGGTTAATAGACAAGTGAGCCTTGAAAATCTTTGTTAAAGAGAGGGAAATCCCAATGGACAAGTCATATGGACACTCAACCAAATAGCCTTACAACAGTGTTAGTTCCCAAAAGTATTCCTTTAACATTTTTTAGACTAATCCAAGGCTTTTCCCTAAAGACCAGAAGGGGAGGAAGAGAAAAGCAAGAAATGAATTTACAGCATGATCCCAGTTTTGGCAAACAAGGAGACCAAACATCACATAAAAGACAAGTCTAAACCAATAAACCAAGTGGCAAGTCTCAGACATTAATCATGGATGAACAAGTTAGGAAAAGTGGAAGTAAAATGGCTCATAACACACTTGACCCTCAGTCTGTTCATAGGTAAACTTATGCCTATGTAATACACTCACCAGCGCCCCCCCCCATTTTCCTTTACACATAACTAACTTTAAACAATCAGACCCAATGCAAGTAGATCCCCCAGATAAAAGAAGCACACTTGGAGGTCACACATAGACACAAATTTAGGAGACATGGTAGAAACCTCACATTGCCTAAACTTTTCAACATTAACAACAATATTTTTAATTTTAGGTATATCCTCCCCTCCCTACTAGACATACTTAAACTGTTCCAAACCACCTGTGGCCTTTGTGTGTCTCAAGGTTATGAAAAGGAATTCTAAAAGAAAAGGATGGGGGTCTTAGGATAAGGAAAGGGGAAGTAGGATAGGGTGGGGTCATCACCTCTCCATCTCCTCCTCATGAATCCCCCTTTCAGCAAAGGGATCATGGGTTCCACTGGTCATTACCTCCGGTTCATGCCCAGGCTCACCTTTACTCTCCCAAGACCTCTTTCCTCTCCTTTATGCACTCCCCCTCATACCTCAGTGACACCACTAAGAGCCATGAGACGATCTAGAACAACTTAACTCTACCATACAGTTCCGACAATGAACCCATGGAACTAATATCCAGATTTTAAAAGTCTTTGTCACCAAATTCAACTATCAACACTAGGAACAGACCCCTATTAGACATATAGCACACAGTAACAAACTGATTAATTCATAAAGGCTATGTCTAGATTATAAAAAATAAACCTTAGTTATCAAGTTCAAATGTGGTATACTGGGAACAGGCCCACTCTGAACATATAACAAAACTGCAAACAAGCTAGTGTTCCCTTACCACTCCAAACTAAAAATCATGATCATAGAAAGGTCTTTGTTTTTAACTACATCATAGTTCAAAAGAGAAAGAGAACCTACTCCCCTTTTCCATTAGGGTCAGACTACACAAAGGAACAAGTAACCGATTTCAAATACCATTATTTTAGCCTTATCATCACTCTTTTTAAAGGAACTTGGCTCTCAACATCAAAGGGAAACACAACAACATCCAGGAAAAAGCCACACAAAGACAAGCTAAGCAAGATTTATAACAACGATCCCATTATCCTCCCTTCCTTTTATCCTCTATACTTACCTATTAGTATAACTTGGATGATAAGTCTTCAAAAAAAGAAACACGGGTTTCCTTCACACAAACATGACTCATAAGCAACTTCTACACATGAGGGACCAAAGACTCACACACATACACACACTTCTGGCCAGACTACCAGTCTTTAAACCCTTCTTTTATGCCCTTCTTTTTTATTAAAGTAGACATATTTAATTTGTTAGTGAAAACAGACATGACAACCACTTCTTAACACTAGGTGATTTGCCCATTTTTCATCAAACATAGACCATCTTAGAACTGCTTTGAGCCAAGTTTATTATAGCAACATTAGAAACATTTTTAGACTCAAACACATCACAATCACACACTCCGCATGTTCTACTCAGAGGTAGTTTAACAAAATTCCCCACACTTACCACAAACAGGACAATCAGACAAGAAGCAAAGCAAAGTGAAATACTTTGGTCAAGTTAAACTCTTCTTCTCCCCAGGATCACTTTTAAGACCTTTGTTTTCAATATAAATTAATGTGACTCAAAATGCTAAGTTTTATCAAGTAAGTAAGACTTAGAGGGAGTAGACAGAGATCGAGGAGCCCAACAGGCATTTTGGTCTTTGAAATCACCGACACCATAAGACGCGAGCGGGTTACTAAGTTAGACAAGTAGAATTACACAAAGAGCACACAATACACTTTCACTTTTTAGAGTCAAAACATCATTAGGTAGGATAGACATGATCAGGCTAAGTCTAGAACATGACAAACTTCAACTCCCAAGAAACAACATGTTTAAGAAAGACAAAATGATAGCCAAACCAGGTCCAATTCCTATTAGACTTTCAACCTTTCAAACAAGTAAATGATCAGGTGAGACAACAATACCAGAATATAGTTCAACATAACAAGACTTGACTTTCCCATGAAAAATAACCACATAAGACAAGCAATAATCAGATTAGGTTCAGCATAACAAGACTTGACTTTGCCGTGACAAATAACCACATAAGACAAGCAATAATCAGATTAGGTTCAGCATAACAAGACTTCAACTTCCCATGACAGGCCTATGATTAGGCAGGATAAACCATGAGTGAGCTGGGTTCAGACTTGAGCTCCCGAATAACGGATGAGCACACAAGGAGCATAGGATAAACAATGACCAGATTAGACAACCACTTCAAACAGACCTTTTGATTCCTTCCTTAATTAACCTCCAGACTAAGACGCACCTCCAAATGAACAATGACCAAGACATAAGGCAAATCAGTCATTCACAGAGCTTGTGACTTCAAACTAACTCCCATGAACTAAGTTTATCGCATGGGACACATAGGACTAGACCACTCATGATTTCAACAGACCTACCTTGACCTGGTTCACTGTAACACATGCTTTCACCCAGGCTTATATATTAACTTAGACTACATCCTGACCTCGCATAGGGATTTGATGGTGTTTAGATAATCATGACAGAACAAAAAATACAAAAAGGACACCTAGACCAGATAAAACTCCTCAAACTCAAAACCATAGTCTAGACCACACTTAAATACCTTTAGTCACAACTGAACAACCAATGGTGCAAGCACTAAAGTCAAATGGAAGTCTAAGTCAAGCAAGTTCATCAGCTTAATGTTATAGTCTAATTATATGTAAAGAAAAGAGAAACCACTAGTTACAAAGCATGAACAGAAATTCTGAATAAAAGATTAAGTTAAAACAACCTATCTACTTGAAATTACCTCTAACCCACATGAAGCTCCTTAAATAAGCATAATGTAGGCAGAATCTAAAAGGGAATCATAACAAGCATATCAGGTTTGAGCTTTGTCCTAAACCATAAACAATCATATTAACCAAGCATAGTATGGACATAAACTGAAAAGAAAAGGAATAGACCAGCACATTGACTCAAACATCTATCCTAAACCACACACAATCATCTTAACTAGGTATAATGTAGACAGAATCAAGATATAAAGGTGATAAGCTAATGCACCAACTTGAATCCTATCATAAACCACACAATCCTACTACCTAAGCATAACACAAACAGAATCTAAGAATAAAAAAGCAATAAAACTACTTAAACCTTATCATAAAACCCCAACAATCTTATTAACTAAACACAACATAAGCAAAATCTAAGTATGAAAGCAATGGACTAAAACACTAACTTAAACCACACATAATCTTATTAACTAAACATGACATAAATATAAGGCATTAAACTAAAAGGTATTTACCTTTTATGAGTGTAACGGGGGTAAAGCGATGGATTTGGAGGCCTTTGTGCTCCAATGCCAAACTCGGACCACCACAACACCACACAAACAAATGAGAAAAACAAATTTTAGAACTAAACAAAAAAACAAACTGAAACCCTTAGGTTTTAAAACTAAAATTTTTAACTTATGGAACTCTTAAGGCTAAAATAATGATTTTCGATACCTCTTTTTGGTTAACAACCCCCTTTTCTCGAACAAATGGGGGTTTTTATTTATAGAAACTCCAGAATGCCTCTTAGAACTACAACCAACGATGTGTGACTTGCAAATTTATGCAAGTCTCACTCACAAGTTCAACATATGGTCCAGATCTAAAGTAGTAAATGAAATCAACGGTTTAAATACCTTAATATTAACACTAATGGAGAAAATACATATAAAATGGGAGGGAGGGGGGGGGGGGGTGTACCTTTAAGGAACTTTGTTTGGCTAGTTTTTTGGTGAGAGAAGGACGAAGCTATTAATGCTTTGTCCTCTCCCCTTCGAGGTTACACGCTCCGACGATAAGATACGGCCCGAAAAAAAAAGGTGGGCTAAGTGGTGGAACAGGGGGCGGCGCTAGGGTTTTACCCCTAGCCGCCTCCCCTCTTCTTTCTTTGCCCACAGACCTTTAGGGTGTCTAAAATGACGGGTTGGGTAGAGTATATACTCCTCCACTTAATTATTGCTATTGGACTAGCTCACAGTCGCTTTGGATTGGGTACGAGGTCCTTTATTTTTTAAAAAAAAAAAAAAGCCGGCCCATTTTCTTATCATATATATATATATACACACACCATATATACATGGTGTGTGTATATATATATATAGGGTCGGGAAAAAATAAAGTATTACATAAATAAAGAAAAACTAATTTTTAGTCCATTTAATTAATTTAAAACATGACTCATAAATAAAAATAAAAATCATTTTGCAGATAATGGTTTTGAATTAATTAACCAGATAAAAGAAAATTAATCAACTATGCAAACGCACACAGAATCAAAATTTAAAGGGTAAAATGATCAATTCTTTTAATTACTCAAAGTGTGTTGGACAATAAAATGGAATAAAATTACCCATTAATCTAATTTTCTTTGATCTAATTAATTAAGCAAATAATTATCTAAAATGGGTTTTTTTTCCCCCCTTTGATTAATTTAAACAAAAACAATTCTTTGAATATCATTAATTTCCACAAAAAATTTAAATTTACCCTGGAGGTTGCTTTATCAATTTAAAAGGGTAAAATATTATTCCAAATAATTTCCTAAAAATTTCCTAAACCCTTTAAGGTGCACAGTTGATTTTATTTATTGTCCAAGGACTCCGAGCTTTTAAAATGAATTACGGGAAGGTCAAAAATTAGGTGTCAACACATATAATGAAATAATCATAGTAATAGTAATAATAAATAAAAAAATATCGATGAAATAGTCCAAATTCGGTGGTAGAGTAAAATCATGGAATTCAGTAAGATCTTTAATGAAGAAATTAGTCAATTTTTGTTCATAATGTTAAAAAAAAATTATATCGTGTCAATGAAAGAAAATATCAAGTCAAGTGATTATTCCTCCAGCTGTGGGTGAACCAAATCAGTCATGCCAATACAAGCCCAATCCATAATATCTATACAGGCCCAAGTAGTGCTCAAAACTGATGCACCAGAGAAGCAACTCAGTGAGGCCACACATCCTCCTGAATAGCAAGGTTATCAACATAGGCCCAACGCAAACAATAACAATCATTGCATAAAAATAGAATGATAAATCATGGCATAATAGCCGAATCGTTCATCATCAATTATGTTCATCATCCCATGAATAGGGATATATCAAAAACCATGAATCAACTTAGAAATCATATTCAAATTCGTTAAATCATGTTTCAACTCAATGACTTGTTCACAAAGCAAAAATCATGTTAAAGATCACTACTTTAAATGCGACTTCAACTATCCCATTAAGAGGAAACTACGTTTTCATACATGTATATGATCAAAGTATGAAAGCTCGATGCGAGCTTGTCCACATGCCCATGAAGCCATATCACACCAACTTTGTAGTCAAAGTATGTTAAAAAAGAGACAAACCTCAAATCTCGCTGAAATGCCCTAAACGTATTCCACAACGTTCAATGATATTTCTACAATCTATTGTGATGATAAATTTTATAATTTTGATCAATTCCTATCAATTCCCATCATTTTTTAACAACTAGGGTCTAGGTCAAATTCATATTAATAGGAAAGTTCAATAGTTACCCATTGTCAACAACACATTTTGATTGCCTACACGAACCCAATATAACCCTCTAATAGCTGCAATTAATCAAGAGACTTACCTTCTAAAGATTCCCTAAAAAAAATTCTCTTCAATTGCTTTTGAATTCGATTCTTTAAATCTAAGGATTAAAATGATGATTCTAGTGTTAATCTTTGTTAATTCGATCTAATAATCATGAGAATTGAATAGGAACTCACAAAAATGAAATAGGATTTGAAATCTAGAAAGTTGTCATATTTATAGAGTTTTTGTCATTATCGTCCTACGGCCACCACATATGGTTCGTATGTTGGATCTACGGTTTCGTATGTCACTTCCTGAAGGTTACTATGTTGGATTTACATCTGATATACAGACGATATATAGATCGTAACTGTAACATACGGATAATATACAGTTTGTATGTGAAATATACCACTCGCATGTTGTACCTACGGTTCAACCCAACTTTCCCAGCTTTCAGTACTTTCAATAGACGGTGGTATATGATTGATATGCGGTGATATATGGTCCGTATGTGGCTCCGTAAGACAACCGAGAGACCTAAAATATCCCCAACCTTTAGTGGTTTTTAGAACCCCACATATGGCTTGATATATTGTCACGCCCCGAACACAGGCACTGGACGTAACACGACACCCGGTGCGACTACATATGGCCAAGGCGAACCAATGGCGTGAATCAACATGTGGTATCATAACATGCTTTGAATGCGGAAAATAAACTACCGTATGTTGATATGCGAAAGTACGAATGATACATGATCAAAGTGCGGAAACACTAATATAAGTCTGAAGCATAACTGCAGCCAACATAACTTAACATGAAAAGCTTGCGACTCTGTCTAATTGTTACTTTAGTTTATGAAGCCTTTAATGAAGTATTGAAAACACTGACTGTCTGTAAATACTGAAAGACTATAAAGTAATAAATGCCATAAAAGAACTGGGGCTCACCATATAGCTGGTAAGAGAATCCTAGCGCTCTGAATCATCGACTTTTATGCAAACCGTTTCTGTATGGTGAGATGCGAGGCCCGAGGCGAAAGGGACGTCGATGTACATTTGAATTGGTATGTAAAGCAAGCGAATGAAAGAAGAAGCGTAAGTGGGCTGCTCGGGGAAAAGGGCAACCTAAATCGATAAACATGTAATAAGTGCGAGCGAACATAAGTACTCCTGATACCGAATGAGAAACCATCTATTTATCTGAGTAAATAAGCTACAGCCTCAGGCCCAATATATAAGTGCACAAGCTATGGCCTCGGGCCCAAATATACGTATACATAACTATGGACTCAGGCCCAAGATGCACAAAGCATAAACTACGGCCTCAGGCCCAAATACAAGTGTTGACGCCTTAAAGAATTTAAAATGAGGAGCGAGAATCATAGTGTAATACATGATCTTTGAACTGCGGTACAACGGCTTCAAGAGACATGTATTTCGGAGCGATTATGGAATATAAACTTGCGAGTTTTCATGGTGAGACTCATGGAATATCAAAGGCAGAAAGTCATACTGTAATGCATAATACTGAAATACCAAATCATGATGGACTACATAATACTGGAATACTAAGTAGAACTAGTCTGAGACATGTATTCATGAACTGATTATGGAGTTTAAAGCATTAATTGTTGGTAAGTAATTTGAGCATTACTATCTTGAGACATGAATTCATACTAACATGGCTTTGAGAGTCATCTTGAAATGCGATATGAGATGCGAGCATTATGCGTCTTGACTATTACTATACTAGCAGAGACATAAATTTATGTACTGATTATGAGAACTTAAACTTTAACTAGTTTATAAACATGCTGAGTTTCTAGACTGAGACTTATGGGTATAAAACACGAGTCTAATTAGATTATGCTCTGGGTTCACAACGTTAGGAATGAAAGTCATGAACAAACTACGAAACTAGGGAATAAAAGTTCTGCAACTATTCAAGGAGACTAAGCTGAACTATATTTCTGAGGCAATTCGTAATATTGTAAAAGAAACGTTGCATAGGGAGAATCATTAACATTCCCAACGTAGAGAGTTAGCCTCACATACCTTAACTTCCTGCTTTCTGAGTGTAATACGACATTCGTCAACCTCGTTAATCTATAGCATTACAAGTCAAAGTGATTCAATATTAACATTAATATTCAGGCTTTGGTCATCTAAGCATTTTTTCAAACACCTTATGGGCGTAAAGCTTCATAGTCCTTATTTAATGGTGTTTTTTCCCTCCAATTCTCATCCTCTTGCTTCTAGCCGATTCTACAATCCCAAATAGATATACTCGCACCATTTTTCATCATCCAAATGATTACAACAACCTCAAGTCAACAATCCAAACCCTCTTTATAGTTAGTGTAATTTTCTTTATCAAACCCATTTACTATTACACCAAGAACTTTATAAATTCACAACTATAAATGATTAAAGAGTAGAAGCATTACCTTTTTGAAGTTCAATCGTCTAGAATTCTAATGCTAGGGTTTCCCCGTCCCCAATAACGTCTCGATTCGAGGTTACATGGATTAGAAGGGTTTAATCAAGTTAATAAGATGTTGGAGAGTTGGAATTATCTTGAAATCATCATAGAACTTACCTTATAGGGTTCTTGAGGCTTGGGACTTGTTCTCTCCTTGCCTTAGGATGATTTTTTCGTGAATATGGGGGTGTTAGGGAATGAAGCCAAGCTTAAATACATTTAAAACGCGAAACTTAGAAATCTTACCGGAAATCGACTCATGCGAGTCTGTCTGGACCTCAGTGCGAGAGCGATTTTCGCTGCGGGCCGGGACGCGTGGCCAACGTGGAAGTGCTTCCGCGTCGCGTGGCAAATGCGAATGTACGGAAACCTGCGAGTGATTTTGTGACGTTCGCCTTCTTGCTCGATCTCAGATTTGGCCTAATCTTTATATAGATGGAAAGATATTTCTATGCTTCTTGACTTTTATTAAGGAACCTTTTCCCGTTGTTAACTAATCAGGGTTACGAGTGCCCTAAGTAGGCCTATCAAGCATTCTCGTAAAATGATCAAACTGCAAAATTTCCGCTAGAACTCGGCGATACGAGTCGATCTTGGTTCTAAGATACGGTGTAGCATCTATGGCCGTATTTGAACATACGGTTCCTAAGTCGACCATATCTTGACCCAATTTTCCAACTTTGCTTCTTTTTAATTATTTTCGACTCCAATTTTCTTGTAGATTTTATACATGCTTAGATATTGACTTTCCCACATAATTACATATCAATTACCAATCGGATTTAATCACAAGCATTTAGCGTGTTTAAACCTAATCCTAATTTATGAGGTGTTACAATAATATATTAGAGTTCAAAATTGTACAAGTGAAAATTCACACATTATCTTTGGAGTACAAAAATTCCCTATAGGCGAAACTCCAACACTATATGCTAAATTTTGTATATAAGAAACTCCACCGGACAGTGCTGGAATTCATAAGATAAAGTATTCTAATCGATTGTAGGATAAAAGAAGAAAACTTAAAACTAAAAAAGCGAAGTTTAAATCGAGTGAAAAATGGTGAATAAAACTTAAAAATAAACAAAATCGATGTTTAAAGAATAGTGAATAAAACTTAAAAATAAACAAAAGCGATGTTTGGATCGAGTGAAGAATAGTGCTTGCTTGAATAATATTGGCAAATGTTTTAGCAAATATTTATCCTGCTCAAAGAAATAAAAAATTTCATATTTTATTAGGGAAAAGAAATCATTATCTAAATGAAAATTAACGATGGGATATAACATATATTATGAGTTAAAAAAGTACATGGAGTTATTTTATTTTAATTGATGAAACGAGATTAAGAAGCAAAAAATATCACTTCTCACTTTTTTATTTGTTAAAGGGATTTTAAAATAATATTTTTATTAGGAAAAAGACATTTTGACTCAATTAAGTAAGCGCGGACAAATTTTGACCCAATTAAGTAACAATAGGGACATTTTTATTGATTTCGAATAGTTTAAGGGCATTTGTTTACCCTTTTAAAACCACTAAAAGTATAATTTCAAGTCATAGCAACTTAAAAAGGATAAGTATCTCTTGATTTATGCTCAAATTTTGGTAAACTTACCCTCGATCTTCCCTTTCTCTCTCCTTGTTTCTTTCTTTCTCACGCCTATTAACAACAAAATATACTAAAATCTCTGCACCTTATAATAAAGCACATCCCAAGTGGGCGGCGACCGAACCCACGACCCGATGCTTCGACCCACTCACAGAGGCCCGGACCCGCTTCAAGTAAGGGGCGGGCAGTGGGCTAGTGTATTAGGGGGATGGGCCGGGACAAGGTGGATAATCGCCCGAAGCCCGGCGCCGTGCTTCGGGTGATGGCTCGGAGGCCTGCACGCTCGGCCCACTTCCAAAAAAAAAAAAAAAAAGAGAGATAATTACTACATTTATTACTAATAATAAGTATTTTAAAAACATTGTATCAAATAAATTAGGAGTCTCTTTTTTACGAGCACTTTAGTTTTTCTTTAAAATTGTATTTTAAAGCTAGACAATCTTGTTTTCTCAACAAATATACTTTTGATACATTTTTAATTATATAGTATATATTAGATTGTGATATTTTTATATAAAGTAAAATTTCATTGGCATGTCATAAATACGGTGAATACGTAGATTATATCAAATATAATACTCCCTCCGTTTCCAATTTACGTGAACCTATTTCTTTTAGTAATCGGTGATAAAAAGTGACCCTTTCTATATTTGAAACGATTTACCTTTTTATGCAATGATTTATAAGCGCACAAAATATATGTGACTCATTGAAACCTTGCACAAGTTTGAAAGTCTTATAACTTTCTTAAAAAACTTCGTGTCAGTCAAATAGACGTATTAACATCTACGTAAATAATTTAAAATAAAACTTAAAACTTAAATTGATAACATTGCAAAGTTCAAAACATACAAATTAAACGGCTAACATCAAAGTTGGACAAATTTAAGAAGAGATAAACTTCAAAGTTCAATTTCGTGCCTTTTCACAAGTGTCTATCTCGCAACACACGGGTACCCCCCCCTCCCCCACCCACCTAATAGGCTAATACCGGCAGCTCGGAGGCATGGAAATACCACGATGTTGACATTTAACATGTTCCTCGTTACTCGCTCAAAATGCATCTATAGCACTTGAAGTTGATCTTGAACTTAAAGGAGAAGGTGGAGGTGAAGTAATGTACACTAGTTGAGCAATGACAATTTGGATAAAGAGAGAATTGTGTGAAAATGAAGAAGAATGGAGGGGTATTTATAGTTTGAAAATATGACCAAAGTGCGGTTATTCATAAATTTAGGGGTTAAATAAAATTGACCGACTAGTTTTTAAATTTACAATGGCTAGCTTTTTTGAATTTGACTATGACTAAACTTTTTTTAATTTAGCAATTTTATCATTAGTTGTAAATGTTAATTTTATTATTAGTAGTAAGTGTAAATGTCTATTTTTGTATTAGAACTTAAAAAAAAAAAGACCGGCCCACTAACTATAACTTGACCGGCGAGGTGCTTGGAGGTGTACTATCTGGTAGGGGTAGGGCCGGACACTCTTTTCCCTCTCCAAGCCCGGCTCCTTAACTTACGGCCATTGACCCCTTGTGGCCCACGTTTAAATAGCTCGGCCAATCCGGTCCAGTCCGGTCCACTTGACAGCCTTACCTTATAATTCCCAAATATTCATCGTCATTCATATGTGGTACGATTTTTGTGTTTCGATGCTAAGAATTTAGGGGAGTTTGTGTTGAGACAAGAATATTTGTGGAAGTACTACTACTGCTCATGCAGCTACCCATGCAACTTGCAATAGTTTAGCACCTTAATATATAATATTATCTACCGTTTCTACCAAAAAAGAAAAAAGAAGATTATTTGTGTAGTTCATAGACCTTAAACCTGGAGTGAATTCTGACTAACAAATTGTGTGATGGATTGTAGTTAAGGAATTAAAATTAGACTTGGTTGGAGTGTACATAATGAGAAAGTATGCACGATCAGGTAGACTAAGTTGCTCAGTATCATGATAAAACTGAAGACTAAAATTTGGTTAGAGTTTGCTCGTACCTTACTAATGTTGAAAGAGTCTAATGATTTTCTAATCCTAACTGGTATTGGTAATCGAGTGGATTTTCATCTCGAGTAAGAGTTGATTTTTACTTGGACTTCATTTAGTAATGTCGTGCGGATAATTTTGGTAAGTAAGGACCGCGACTAGGTTTTTCAAAGCAAGAAGATCTCTTATTAAATTATTGTTCATGAATATTTAAGAAAGGAGAGAAAAAGTTGAATACTGTTATAAAACTAAATAATTGCAAAGAAGAAAAGTTTTAGAGAAAGGGGAGAAACTTTGTATTTCACTTCTTGTTTTGGTCGTGTCCATAATAGAAGAAAACACTCTCCTATTTATAGGAGAAAAACTTCTTACCCTCCAAGTAATATAAGATGTACATATACTCATATATATATTTACAATATAAAATGGACATACATATACAGTGGCGGATATATAAACAAATATATTGTTTATATATGTACATGAAACATAAAATTGACTGTAATTTTTTGCCGAAGTGTTCGGGTGAACCCCCTTGGATATATTTTCCATTACTAGACTAGATAATGCCTCGTTAAAACCTTACTAGGAAAAACCACATGGGAAAAATCCTAGTGAAGGAAAAAGAGTACACATATCCGTGAATACGCATTAATAGCTGCCTCATTAAAGGAAAACCCAATGGGACGAAACCTAGGCTTAGGGAAAAAAAAGTACGACGTGTATTATCTTCCCCCTGATGAAAACATCACTTAATGTCTCGGATACGACGCATTCCAATCTTGTATATCAGCTTCTCAAATGTTGAAGCTGGCAATGCCTTAGTGAACATATCTGCTAATTATCACTTGAGCGAACTTGTTAAACATCTATTTCACCCTTATTTTGAAGATCATGAGTAAAAAATATTTTTTGTGCAATGTGTTTTGTTCTGTCTCCTTTGATGTATCCTCCTCTTAGTTGAGCTATGCATGCAACATTGTTTTCGTACAATGTTGTTGGAATATCCCCTTCAAAAGTAAGACCACATGTCTTCTGGATGTGTTGAGTTATTGACCTCAACCAAACGCATTCTCGACATTCTTCATGAATGGCTATTATCTCTGAATGATTTGAAGAAGTAGCAACCATAGTTTGTTTCGTTGAACGCCATGATATGGCTGTACCTCCACATGTAAATAAATAACACATGCGTTGACCTTTATGTGGATCGGACAAATATCTGTCTTAACGATTAGTTGTTAGTTGGACTTATTTGAATAAAACAATCCCATGTCAATGGTTCCTTTGAGAGTATACGAATATATGCTTAATTAGTTGTGAGTGTCTTCTTGTTGGGAAGAACTAAATCTTGCTAATAAGCTTACGAAAAAGCTATATCTAGTCTAGAATTATTGGTTCATTTTTAAGATATGGTATTTCAGCACCAACAAGCTCTTCATCATTTTCACAAGGTCGAAATGGATCTTTATTAATATCAAGTGACCTTACAGCCATCGGGGTACTCAATGGATGTGCTCTATCCATGTAAAACCTCTTCAAAATATTTTTAGTATATGTTGATTGATGGACAAATATTCCATTAGTAAAATGTTCTATCTATAGACCAAGACAAAATTTTGTCTTTCAAGATCTTATTTCAAATTCCTTTTACAAACATTATTGCCTTTGGAGGCGCTTCAAGAGTTCGATGATATTCAAAACATCAACATATGATTATGACAAATTTTGATCTACCGTTTCATAAAGAAACAAGGGGCGATTGGGTCAACAAGAAGATCTCTTATTAAATAGGTGTTCACTTATTATACCACATGCTCCTTGATCTTGTTTTAAATCAGGTATAAAGAGTTTTGCAGCTTTATTTAACAAGCTTCCCGAGATTCTTTATATGCTTCAGGCAGTTTGAATCCTTCAGGGATTTTCATAAAAATATCGTTGTCCAGTGAGCCATATAAATAATTCGTGATAACATCCATATATATGCGTATCAATATTTTGGACATATATTACTCATTATAAGATATGTAATTGCATCACGGAAATATGTCTCCATGTAATCAAAAAGGCTTTTGTGAAAACCCTTGTGCCACGAAGTCGTGCTTTATTTCTTACGACTTCGCACTTTTTATTTCGTTTTCGCAAACACCCCCTTTGTCCAGTTTGGTAGATTCGGTTTGGGTCGGTTATTGATTAAAATCACTTAACCAAAATTTAGTCAACTTTTTAAATGTCTAAAACCATAACCAAACCAAATAAAATAATAACGCACCGGTTTGGTTATTGTCTTTGGTTTGGTTAGATTTTCGGTTTTATTTTGAAGATCTTTCTAAAATATTAAAAAGTTGAAAAAGACATGTCTTTTTTTTGTTGCCTTTGGATAGCTTTTATTTATCGTTTAAGGTGGAACATACATCATAGAAACATTTTCACTATTAGTGATTGTGTCGTACTCAAGTTACCTAAAGTTGCTAAACTATTACATATAGAGCTAAATACTAACTAAGTAGTGGCTGCACCATTTTTGTCATCTTAATACACATATCTGGAAATAAAGTATAGCATAGGAGCTTTTAGTTGCTGTTACAAACATACATATTAATTAAATATAAAGACTACGTAAAATTAAAATGAAAATATATGAAATAAAAAAAACTTTGTGTAATGATCCCAAACTTTGGGAATATATATGCTTTTTGCCCTCAATTCTCCCATTTTATTAAAAAAACTTTGTGTAACGATCCAAAAAAGGATGTTGTTCTATCATTATCCCAAAGGCTAGGATCTCGACTACGAGTTGTTATATTTGCTTTTATGAGATTTACCCACGGAACAAGTATTAGGGCATTACCATGTGCTTGAGTTGCGGCAAATGCTTTATTGTTCAAGTATCTTAATAGGAACCTCCAAATCTTGTCCTTTTTATATGAAAAATATTAGAAGTTTAGGACCATGTTGATTGATAAGGTATAAATTCGAAATAAAGAAGAAGAAACAACTAAAATCGGTCTGACAAAGAAAGGCCAAAAATTTAAGTTAAAGACATTAGACTTTTCATGAGCTTCTACTAGTAGGTTTACGCTTAACACTTAAAGAGTTAAAAGACTTAAAGACATGGGCTTGGACATATTCTTAAAAACGGGGCCTTAAACGGGATGAAATAAGTTACCAAAAATCAAATTAATGATTAAAAGGTATAAAATATTTATAATTATTTATGAAAAACTAATATTATACATATAAATAATTATAAAATTTATGTATATAATTTATCGGTTTGGTTTGGTTATTTATTCGGTTATTTTTTAATACTTCGTGACAAAACCAAATTTTATCGATTTTTAAAATTTAAAACACAAATCAAACCAAACCAAATGTCGATTTTTTATTCGGTTTGGAAAACCCTTGTTAGGGGAATTTTCGATTTGGTTTTTGGTTTTAACCAAAATCGTGAACAGCCCTACCCACTGGGTTGACATCTTCAGTTGTTCGGACTACTGATTCAAAAACTTCACGTTTTTCGAGTGAAGCTAATTCCACTTGAATTGCATCCTTCCATTTTGGTCAATCATTTCTCTGTCTACATTCATCGACAGATTTTAGCTCAAGATCCTCATCTTATTGCATTATTTCAAGAACAACATTATAAGCAAAAATATTATCGGCCACAATATCATTTCGGTTCCACCTTTTTCGCATCGCGACATAACTTATTGAGATCTCTTCATTTTCAATATTTTCAGGTACCTAGACCTCTTTTGTGGCCTTATCAATTGTTATGTCTCAGGGCTCTTCTTGAGCAATTACCTCTATATTATGATCATTTACTCTTTTTCTTTTTCGAGGATTTTTATCCTTGGAACCGATTGGTCTACCACATTTCATATGTGGCCTAGACTCATTTGCATTAACCATTTGTCCTACAGGGACATCAACTCGAACTGGAGCATTTGCAGTTGGAATATAAGATTTAGTAACCCTTAAAGGTTAGTAAATGCATCTGGCAGTTGATTTACAACATTTTCCAAATAAATCATCTTTTGAACCTCTTGTTCACATTGATTTGCTCAAGGATCTGAATGAGGTAGTGATAATGCATTCCAATCTATCTCTTTTTCCAACTGCTTATGTTCTCCCCCTGATGTTGGGCATAATGATTCATCAAAATGACAATCAGCAAATCTAGCTGTAAATAAATCTCCAGTCATAGGTTCAAATATTTAATAATGGAAGGAGATTCATATGACATATACTGCAACTTATGCTTTGGGGGCCCATCTTTATACCTTGTGGTGGGCAGTTGGAACATATACATACGTCAAAATTCTACGATGGGAAATATTTGGCTCCTGGCCAAAAGTCAACTGTAATGGGGGGAATTCATGATAACTGGTTGGTCTTATGCGCACAAGTGTTGTTGTATGCAAAATAGCATGCCCCCATATCGAAACAGGAAGTTTTGTCCTCATTAGCAATGGTCTAGCTATCAATTGGAGGTGTTTAATTAATGATTCTGCTAGACCATTTTGAGTATGAACATGAGCAACTGGATGTTCAACTATTATTCCAGTGGCCATACAATATTCATTAAAAGCCTGAGATGTAAACTCACCGGCATTATCAAGACAAATTGTCTTTATTGCATAATCTGAAAATTGTGCTCTTAACCTTATTATTTGAGCCAACAATTTCACAAAAGCCATCGAGTTGATAATAAGCACACATGTGACCATCTTGTAGATGCATCTAGACCATATAATATTTAAATGGTCCACATGGAGAGTGAATTGGCCCGCATATATCACCCTATATATGTTCCAGAAATGCAGGGGATTCAATCCTAACCTTAGCTGCTGATGGTTTGATAACCAATTTTCTTTGAGAACAAGTAGCACAAGAGAATTCCCTTGATTGAAGAATCTTTTGGTTCTTCAAAGTATGCCCATTTGAATTCTGAATTATTTTGCATATCATATTAGAGCGGGGATGGCCCAACCCGTCATTCCAAATGATAAAATCATTAGTATCAGTAAACCTTTTGTTTACTATGGCATGTGTTTCAACAAAACCAATACTTGTATGATACAACCAAGAAGAAAGTGCAGATAATTTTTCATGCACAAAATTTCCCCTGCTTTTATTGTAGTAATATAAAGGTATTCAACCTTTTCTTTATTAGCAGTCTCAACATGATAACCAGTTTGACGAATAACCTTGAAACTTAATAAGTTTCTTTGAGACTTACTACAATATAGTGCATTATTAATGGCCAATACCGTTCCTCTATGTAGTAATAAGGCCGCTCTTCCAGAGCCCTCAATTAGTTTTGTACTACTAGATATTGTATTAACATAGGCCTTTTTCAAAACCAAATGAGAGAAATATTTTTTTCTCTTAGTATATTGTGAGTTGTAGCACTATCCAGAAGGCACATATCTCGATTACTCATCTTTGATCCAATTGAAGACTGGAAAATTTTATTTATCTTCATAAAAATAAAAGTACGTCATGAGAAACACGGAAACTAACAACAGAAAATATAAGTACTTCTTGAAAATAAAAACAACATAAGGAAGAACTTGATAAGTTAAAACTCACAAATATGACAACATAATTTCCCCAGTAAAATGATCAAATCTCAATTTTGATCTCCAAAGAAGTCTTCAGCTTCCAAATGAGTAATATCATAAAGGCGATCAAAATCATTGTTGACACCCAATTTTGGCCCTCTTTTTTCCTTTAATTAATTTCTATGCTTCTCAGTCCTGAAAATCCCCCAAAATGAATTTTTGAATATTACCCTAATTTCTACATAATTTTGAGAAATCATTTCTCTAAATTTAAGATCAATTCAATTAGTTCTTGTAAAAAACTAAAAAAAAAAAAATTAAAAAAAAATCATATTTTTATAACCAAATTCGCTCGAACTTGGTATTGATATTCATATGTTAATATTGGTATTGACATTTTTCTTTAAATACTGTAGCTAACTAAATTAATAATTTTTATCATACTACTACTACTTTATTTTTAAAACTAAATATGTACATTAAATTACTTATATAATAATTTTCATATGTACACATTTTTGAGAATTAATTAGGACAAAGAAGCATATTTTAATTAGTTCAAAAATGAAAAGGAATTAGGATGATTAAATTCATCTACTGAAATGGCCAAACTAATTCTCAAATAGCCACAACTCTAAGCCCAAACCGCCCAGCCCCAACTTGTCCCTAACCTGGCCCACTATTGCCAACTAAGTCCTTAAGACCGCAATTCATTTTCATCCAAAATCAGAACCCAACCCAACTAGAATCCTAATCCCTAGTTTCATTACAACTAAAAACAACCCTTAATGACACTGCCACCACCACCGTATCCCTTACACCATCGACCTCTCATATCTGACCAATCCTTTCCCCCCACTGTTTAAGATGTTTCCACCTTTGACCCGAAAAGAACGCAAATATCTCGTGGGTTTTGTACCTATCTTCGCTCGACTCAACAGATAATAGCAAATCCTCTGGCCAACTGCTCCAACACGTCAAATCCTAACTGAAAAGGTGAGACTTTCCACCCTTTTTCATCATCTCATTTGTTGAAAATGTTTTCCCAGAATTTTCCCCCCATTACTTGATTCGAAATTTGAACTTACAGTTTCTTGAAGAAGCTTTTAGAAACCCCTCAGTATTTTGCTATAAATATAGACCCTTGTGGGCTGTTTTGAAGAAGTTTTCAGAGGTTAAAATCCCCGTTTGAACAAGCTCTTCATTTTAGGGAAAATCCCCTTTTCGTACTCACTATTTCGCAAGCTTTCCATTTGCAGAAAAGTCCCTCTTCATCACTACTATTGGACTCTCTTTTCATTTTCTATACTTCGGTCTTACTCTTCTCTCAACAAAAAAAACTACGACTAGTGGATTCGACGACTCGACGCCTCCCCTCGCCTCAGTTCGCTGTCCGAAGAAGGTAATCCTACTCGTATTTCTCTCATTTCGTTTTAGTTTCATTTACAAAATTAAATTGTGTGCTAGTTCATTTTATGTTCTGTACATTTGGGTTCTGTTCTTGTTATAAAAATAGTAGATGAAATGGTTACATAAACTAATAAATCTTAAGAGTAACAACTAGGTAACTTATCGACTATGAGATTAATTGCATCGCTCAACTAAATTTCTGTTTGGTGTGCCCATGATAATCTATGCGTTTACCATTCCATTCTGAAAATCAGCATGTAAAAGGCTAATACAAACTAAGGGCATTTAGAGGAATACCGCTGATTCGTTAACTTGTCAAATATTAGATTATATGAGTCACTCATCTAGTTTTTTGTTCTGAGGTTCATTAGAACCTGCCTTACATGTTTCTACCTGTACGAGGAGGTTCAAAATGAACTATGACGTTTACGAAGGAAACCACTGATTTATATAAATTTGCATTAGTTGAAACTTCCTATTGTCGAAGTAACTTTATCGCATTTGTAAATCTTCTTTCTGTAAATACTCTTAAAATCTATTTTGCGATGACTCCGTGTAGAAACCAATATGTGAATATATTATGGTATCCATATAACTGAAAAAAAAGGGTTATCATTTTGATTAAATAAAAAGGGTATTGTTTCATTAGAGAAAAATTTACTATTAGGGAAAAGTCACTGGTTTTGATTAAAAAACAAAAAGGTTTACTGATTCGTGAAGATTAAATCTATCGACCATGTAGTAGTTTGAATAGCTTTGTCACTCGTTTAAATTCTTCTTTGAAGTGTTTATGTGAATCCAGTTTTTGCCATTTTAGTTAAAAATCAGCATGTAAACTATAAAAATAAAAATAAAAAATAAAAAAAGTTACTATGTCGATTAGAAGAAAATTTACTAATTTGATTTAGAAAGGTTGCTGCGTTTTACTCCTCGCATGATCCAAGTTCATGTCCTGCTCGTGTTTAATGTTGTTTGTGAGTTTTATATGAATGAATTTGAGTTTGGGTTGGAAAGAATGTCTCTTTGCTAGTTAAATAGAAACTGTTCAAGAAAACTAAGGCATCTTAATTCTAGAATCTTATAGCACTTGTAGAACTAAATAACCAAGACAGTATGCTGCTACATTCTTTTGTGATAAGTATTAGGCCATGATTAAAGGTCTGAATCCCCTTTTGTGATAAGTATATGGTTTGTTTCTTTTGTCGTTCAGTTCTTTTGGATCAATTACCTTATTTGTTGTTTTGCATACTCTTTTAAAAGTGAATAAAAATCTGGTTGGACAGTTTAGATGTTATGTGTAAAGTTATTTCCTGGAAATATATTGAAGTAATTCCATCTCAAGGTTGTGTGTGTTTACTATCTAGTTATGTTATCTATTTGTTTTAGAGAAAGACTAATCCTTTTTTTTTTTTTCTCTCTTTTCATTCTTTATCATGCAACAGTTGGGAGCATTTGGAGTTATGGCAACTCCGGATTCGGCCCACATCAACGAAAAAACTAGTAGCAGCCTCCTTTGCTCATGTCTAGCAGCCTTTGTTCGTGTCAAAGAGTCCACGTCCTTCTTCCTCTCTTTAAATTTTGTGTCCTTGTATACATAAGATATTACAGTCTTTGACTAACATTTTGTGGTTTGTATTCGTAGCTTATCTATTTTTTCTTATAAGCGAAACTCTCAAGCGGTGACAAAGAGCCCATTTGGATTGGCTTATAAGTTGCTCAAAACAACTTATTCTTTTTTTTTTAGTGTTTGTCCATTAATTTAAATGAAAGCCATTTTGTGCAGATAAAATAAGCCCCAAAAATAATTGGGCTAAGCTTTTTCAGTTGTTCTTTATAAATAAAAATACCTTTAGTAAAAAAAAAAATGTAAGCCCCA